>NW_005842156.1:247955-272952 GCF_000455745.1 Alligator sinensis | reverse complement strand
GGGGGGGGAGGAGGCAGTGTGTGGGCATAGGCAGGTTGTGGGGGCATGGGATTTCTGCACCCACAGCAGGATGTGGGGCTGCAGCGGAGCTAGACCAGCTCCAGCTTCATGACCCAGTGGGAGGGACTCTGTGCGAGAGCGTGTGCCACGCTGCCACGGCCACCAAGGTGAGGCATGGCGGTGGCACGGAGTTGTGCCCCTCACTGCTGCCAGGTGGGCAGGGGGCTCCTCACCTGCTGCAGCCCTGTACCCCATTGTGGGTGCAGAAATTGCACCTTCCCCACCTCCCACTGTTGCCTGTGCCCTGTTGCCCTGCCCCTGCTTCGACCCCTATAGACTTACCTGGAGGGAGCTGTGGGAGCTGCTCTCTACCATACTGCCTAGTTGCCATGTGTGCATGAGCATGCACACATGCACGTGTTGCCCCCCGCCCCCTGTGTCCCACTCCCTACAGCCTGAAGAAGCTCCTTGCAGGCTGGAATTCTGCCAGCCTGCAAAGAGAGAGCCAGTTTCCTGGGCTTTTCTCCTTTAAATCTGTAATTTTTTCCTTTAGAGTAGGAAATCCATGTTTTCCATGGCAAATGGAAAACCTGGATCCTTGGTTATCAGCAATATCCTTAGCGACTGGTTAGCACTAAATCTTATGCCTGATAATTCTCAACAGTAGCATAACAATGGGTGTGCAAACCAGACACAAGGTGCAGGTGCTCCCTTAAGCGGGGCCCAGAATGGAGCCGGGGGGCTCTTACCTTCATGTTCTGCCCTCCCCCCAGCCGCTTGCCTCTTTCCTCCTTTCCACACCCCACACAAACCTTCCCTTCCTTGTCTCTGGCTCAGGCAGTGGGGAGTGCACAGAAGTGGCAGCATTATGTTGGTGGGAGGAGCAGCCAGGGGTTCACTACTGCTGGGGCAGATGTTACCTCCTTTTTGTTGTTAAAAAACAGCCACCACTGCTCTGTCCTTCTCACTGCTGGAGCTGAAGCTGGATCTGGAACAAGGAAGGTAGGGCATAGGGGGGCAGTATTGCCTTGGGCACACTTCAGTGAGGCCCCTGTCTCTTAAATTGACAAAGTTTAGGAGCTTCTGTTAGTAAATGTACATTCCAATTCTTCTAGCTCTCTCTCTCTCTCTCTCTCTCTCTCTCTTTTTTTTTTTTTTCTTTTTCTTCCCCAGGGAGTGGAGCTACAGCAGTAGTCCAGGCAGCGCTATGCAAACCCAGAGAAGAACGTGTAGCAATAAAGCGAATCAACTTAGAAAAATGCCAAACCAGTATGGATGAATTACTTGTAAGTAATCCGAATGGGAAAACAATTAGGTTTATTTTCCCTTGAGCTGAGATTTTAAGCAGAAAATAGGGTTAAAGGATTTTAAAAGAACATGGATGTTTTACTACACTAAAAAATGTATCCAAATTATCCAGTACCCCTACCTCTCCAACATGGTAGGTATGATGGTGCATGAGTACACACAACAGGCATTGGAAGACCAATTTCTCAGGACTCTGTTTGGGCAGGGGAGAGGGAGAAGTTAGAAGACATAGGAAGAACTGCTCTACCCAACATTAAGCTTGTTGTTTTTTGGAGACCCTGTTGTCAGAATGTATAATATTTAAAGTACCTTTTTTAAAAAATCTGCAAAGTAGAAACTTACAATTTTAGGGGAAGCTGTTGAGTCAAACTTATAAATGGCATCCATGGGTAGCTTTTAAAAATACCTTGGAAAATACAGAAATGGCCAGATTATTTAGGGTTATGACAGAGATGAATGTTTCTTCCATACCCCAGGAACTCTCTCAAGACATAGTATGGGTTTGTGCCACCTCTGTGTATCAAATTTAGAGTAGTAAGAGTTTACCAAGCTAATGCACCGGTCATGGCAGTCAAGTTAGCAAGTCACTCTGAACTTTTTTTTTACAAGCAGGCTTTTTAATAGTACCTCTTTTCCTGAGGTGCTTAATAAGATAAATTGCCTTATTATGTTGGCAGCATAACAGTAATTAAAGGACATGAAACCTCTCCAAAAGGGACAATATTTCTTGCTGCTTTGCAGGTTACTGTTGCCAAGAAGGTAAAAGCTTTTACCCTCCCTCACCAGTGCAGAAATTCCTGTTGCTCAGCAAATTGATTATCTTCCTCTTGGAAGTGCCAAGCCAAAAGGTTTCATGAAAATTGTTACCGAAAGTTTACCCTCTGTCTAGTTTGCTGTGCTGTAGGTCCTGGGTTCTCCACTGTAAATGCTCTTTCTCTAGTTTTAATGGCTGTCGCATTTGATTTATAGAGTGGGTATTCCAGACAAGGAACTGTTTTGAATCAATTGTAGCAGGGGAATTTGTCTCTTGGAAAACTTGATTTAAATGCATCTAGTCTCATAGATCAGGGTTGTCTAACCTCTGACTGGTGGGGGCCATAGGACTGTGCTATGTGGGTCCTTCCTATTCCACCAAACAGCAGGCGCCCTCCTGTACCATGCCAGTGTCCCATGCTACCCTGCATGGACTCCCTGGATTCCCTCTAGACCACCTGGCTTTGGACTTCCTCAGACTTACGAGAGTGGGATCAAGCATTGGAAGCCATCAAAGGAAGGGGGAGCCCAGGCACTCCAGTTGCAGGAACTCTTGGATTAGTGAGAGTAGGGATGCCCTGACTAGGAGCCCAGGGGCTGCAGGTTAATCCATTGGGGGCCACATGCAGTCCTCAGACTACCAGTTGGGTAGCGCTTTCTTAGCTGATGATAGGGGCTTCGAAGTGAAACTGAGAGGAAGAAAAATGGACTGTGTACTGTGAAAAACTAGGTGGTAACTTAATATACCATCTGATACCCCATTCCAAAATAAAGTTTCTATTAAAAAAGCCAAACTGTATTGTTTTGAAATAATAACAGTCTCTCCCTTAGACTGAGGTCAGAGACCATTCAGAGTACATAATAATAATGTAGAGTACATAATAATAGTAATAAGTAAAAAAAAAAAAAAAAAAAAAAAAGATGAGTTATCATTGCCCTCCCCTAACCTTGGCTTATATGTTCATAAAAGACTATTTTTTGCAGAAGTTTTGAGAGAGTCACCAAACTATCACTTAAGATTTCTTGTCTGTCTGCCAAAAGAGGCAACTTTGCTGCATCCTCTGCCTTCCTCAGACCCTGGATATTACTGGCAATGCCATCATTTTAATACATTAAATTCCAGTTATTATGCTGTTTGTGCATTGTTTTTGAAAAAAATCTTCCTGCTACTTTGTTTGAATTGAAATAGTCTTTCCCTCCCAATGCCTGTCACTATTTGGCTTTTATTCATTGCCCTCCTGTGTTGATTTTTCTGACCAAGTACATATTTACATTCTTTTTTGAGTCTGTAATCAAACACGTGAAGAGCCAGAGGACCTTGATGATTTATGTTTACTCTCCCTCTACTTACATTTCATTGTTGCAAAATAGAGATGTTCTACTGCAGTCATGCATACAAAGAAACATAATTTTATCCTTAAAATATTTTATGTAATCACAATTTACCTGTAACTGTAGCATTTAGAATACATTTTCCAAAAAGTCTATGAAAGCTATTTGTTTGGACACTTGATTTTTTTTGTAGTGAAGCCTTTTGATAATGGTATACAGTATCTGAGGGGAGAATTTTTCCAAAGATAATGAAAGATGCTGTAGGAGAGCAATTTTTCTCCTGGGTAGTTCACAAGATATAAGTACTTCTCCCTTATAGTGTATCCTTTCTTTGTAATAGTACGTTATACTTGAAAACAAACAAACTATTTTGTTCTTTTTGTCCATTTGCTCCTTTTTATTTTTTAAAAAAGCAGCCTGATTTTACCAACTACAAATACAGATCTTTACCAACATTGTCTACTGCTGTTTGTCTTGAATACAGCTTTTAACTAAGTATCAGTATGAGAAGTTCATCCTCATAATCAGCACAGACTCAATAAGGAGATCAGTTTTCATAGGTGCATTAAATGGCCAACTTTGATCTTGGATGGAAAAAAAATTGTGTGTGTGTGAGGTGGGGGAATGATTAGCTGATGCTGAAATATTACTTGCAGCAATTAAGTTGACTGATTATAGAGTACACATAAGTAAGATCTACAGTTCTGGACTGTGGTTAGGTGTTCCAGGTAATCTGGCCCCTGTAAAATCTTTTAAAAAAAATATGGTCAAATGACTTCCAAGCTGACTCTGGTACAATAAACCAGTGATTGCCAAAGGGTGGGTTGTCACACTAGTGTGTCATTAAATTATTTCTGAGAGAGAGAAAATAAATGCTCTCTTACCCTGTCTGGCACCCTGCACATGTCCCAGCTACTCTTACAGTTGATCCTCTGACTGCTGCCGTGGCTGTCCCCTTCCACCCCCAGCAATCCACTGTGCTGAGAGTGGGTGGGCAGGCTGACGCATGGAGCTGTGCTTTGCAACTCAACTTGTCCCCTCCATTCCTCCTACACTCCTGGGGCCAGGTTGCTTCAAATCTATAGTCTGTGACAGGGAGCCTCCCAGGGACTGTTAGAGCAGGACTCTGCAGCTTACGGCCCATGGACCAGATCTGCCCTGTGGAACCTTTGGCTCTAGCATATGGTTATGGGGCTTCGGCAGCATTTGGCCATAGGGGGTGCCTTCTGCAGGCATTCTCCATGTGGCACTGGGGGGACAAGCTGCAGCAGCAACAGGGTTCTTGTGCCCACTCACCTACTAGGCTCCGACCTAGAGTGGACTCTAGCCCTCAGTTGGAAAAGGTTGCCTACACCCGTGTCAGGGGAGTCATCTTCACCTGGGTCAGCTGGACCCTTATAAGCTGCTGCTGTCCTAGATGTGGAAGCCAGAGAGTGCTGGCCTTTTGGAAGCCTGAATTATTATTTTAATTTGGTCTATTTTTAAGTGCAATAGCTAGTCCTTTCAATTAGCCTGCCTATGCTTTAGGGAAGGAATTCCTAGGTCTGGGTAATGAGTTTATAATTCAGAGCTGTGGCATTTTTAAATATGATCATTAGTTTCCCCCACAATAGGATCACCCCTTGTCTCTATACCTTTGCTATCAGGAACTAAAGCTCTATCTGCATAACTAAAAATTACAAGACTGGTTGTTCAAGGAAGGCCTAAAAAGAACTTCTTTTAACCCAGAAGCATCCTCACAAATAGTTCACTGATACAGTTTAGTGGAAGAGAACTGTTGAAAGAAAAGACAAATGAAGAAGACAACCTACTTCTTACCCCACCACCAGCTATAGGTACTCTGGAAGAAGGACATTTTTTAATATAGACTTACCAAATTCATCACTATCCCTTACTCTTGATTATACCTTGAATGGGAGGGAGTTTTATTTCACTGCCTGGCTCAGTCCTCCCAGGAGACAGGATCAGGTTATGTGAATCAGCTGCTGTACAGTGGGGAAAAATGAGGGCAACAAGGATGCCTCAGATTATAAAATCCCAAGGTATCTCTCATATCTTCAGTTGTTACTATGCTGCTTAAAGAAAATGAAGAAAGAAATGTTTTATTTCTCAATGTATTAACCGTACTCAGAAAATTAATCTGTGGTTTTAAAATCACACCTAGAAGCACAGGATATTTTATTAAACATAATAATAAAATTGATGAAGACATTTCAAAGAATGGGTCTAATAAAAACAACCAAAAAGCAAACCAAACTCTGAATAGTAAGGATTTTATCAGTTCTTGTAAACTGATACAGTTGATGAACTGACAGTCAGTTCCTGACAAACAAAAAATTTCTTCCTAATTTTGATTAAGCTTAGTTCCATTAGAAACAGAAACAAAAAATTAAGAGAGCAAAATTATTTTATTATAAAATAATTTTTATCCACTCAGGAGAGAGAACCTTTTTAGTGTGAAACAGAGAATACCATGATTTTTAACCAAAAGACACTTTTCTTAAGCTATTGGAAAACAATTTATGTATCAAGGCTATAATCAATAAGAATATCAGCTAGATATCCCTCTGAGAGTTAGTTTTAGGAGCCTATATGTTAGGTATCTGGTGATAAAAGGGGCAGTCAACTGTCCTCTTAGCGGGATGGAAATTAAAGATAGTCTACCTCTGCAAAGTAGGGAATATGATAAGCAATTGAAGAACTCGGTTCCTACCAATGATTATCCTAATCTTGTATTTGTGGATTTGAGATTGAGTAGATTCTAAGGAGAAGCAAATTGTTTGTTCTTTGGGTAAGATCGGTGTGGAACATAGCTGTATGGACGAACAACTTGACCCATCCCACGATCATTAACAAGTTTTATTAATGATTTTGCTATTGTGATTTTACAAGAGACGTATGGGAAGGTGGTGTGCGTTCCTGGACTTGTTTCATTTTTATAAAAATGCCTGGAAGGGTCTATCTAAAGGGTGATGGCAGGGAGACCTGGTTACTGTCATTTCAATTAGGAGTCTGATTGAGGTATTAGAAATTGAATTGGAGTCTAAATACCTATTTGCAGTTTTATTAAACTTCATGGTATCACTCCTTTAATTCATTAAATTTTTTACTAATGTTTATTTCCCACCATTTACATCAAGAACGGTTGCAGTCTTGAAATGTGAATTGTTACATATCCCTGGAGTTGATCCCAGATAAATAGGCAGAGTTGGAAATAATAAATAGCAGGTGATTTTAATGCTAGATTTGGTTGCACTGATATCTGTGATGATGAAAATGAAACATGGGGAATTTCCCCCAGCAACTTTGTGATAAAACATTTAAGAAAATTTTGAAATTGATTGCAGAAGAGAATTTTAGAATGCTTTATGGACTAACTGGAAAGGATATACTTGGGGCATTCATGTTTGTTAGAACTAACCAAGAAAGCTTGATAGACCATATACTAATAGAACCACATATGTGGCATAATTAGAAATAATTTGTAATTCTGCAGTGCATAAAGTGTGACCACTTCCCCGTGTATCTAAAAATTTTGTTAGAATTTCATGTGGAGTCTTTCTTATCTACTGTGCAACTAGCCCCACTTCCCCCAGTAAAATTGGTTAATAAAATGAAAATTAAATGGAATGAAGAGTTAAGAGAGAAATATGTTGCTCTAGCTAAAGATACTTTATCAGGCCCCTCACCTTGAATGCTCGAAGAAAAAGACTCCCAAGGAGCAGCTACTTAGTGTGTAATGGTTGTCCAGCTGCTGGAAAATGATTTTACAAAGACTCATCTTGGTAGGGATTAGGTGTCGGTGGCATAAATAATGATTAGGACTGCTGTAAAGCTAAGGACTCTGATGCAGAAGCCATGGAGGAATAGAAGTCCTATAAATGATTGTGCCAGCTTCCAAGAAATTAAAAGAAATTATAAAAAATCTAATGGAAGAAACAATATCAAAGGATGATGTGGAAGGAACTGGTAGCTGCAGGGCTATAAAAATAATTAATGCTTTTGGCAGATTATAGCCAAAGAGACCAACATTTTTAGCTGAATCCCTGATGCACATAGTCCTGAAGAAACACAAGCTTTGTTTTATGAAAACATGTTTAATCTACTCGTACCTGGTAAGGAAAATAATAGCTGCTTGCTGAAGGAAATTTTATCTGTTAAATTGCAAGTAGATCATTACTTCACCTCTGAATCTCAGGTAAGATCATATATATCTCTGCTGAGCAGTGAGAAGGCTGCTGACCTTGATTTTTTTTCTTCCCCCAATAATCTTCAAGAAATTCATTGATTGGTGGCATCCAGTTTTGACAAAAGCTTTTAACATAATTATTTTAGAGACATTTATCCTAAGTATTAGAATGAAAATAATATTAGTCCCAATCTTAAAAAATGGTGATAAGAAAGATCTTGCAGCATTTTGTCCTATTAACCTTATGTCTATTCCAGCCAAAATATTTGGGAGACATTTAGTTTCATCTACAACTGTGGATTTCTGAAAATAACATTCTAGGAAAAGAGCAAGCTGATTTCGGAGAAGGCCATTCTTTTGTAGACCACTCAGTTGCATTATTTGATATCCAAATATGTAAAAAGACCAAACCTTTTACATGTAGCCTTAGTTGATCTAAAGGGAACTTTTGACTCCATAGACCAATTTTAAAATTATGGATGAAATTGGCAGTGACATCAATGGATACATTCTGCTACAATTAATCATTACTTCTTATTCAAATAAGAATATAAGAATTGCCTTTTACTGGGCCAGATCATCGGTCCATGTTGCCTGGTATCCTGTGTTGCACAGTGGCAGAGCCTGGATAATGAAAGGGAAAACAAACTGGGTATGACCAGGGTTTTTACCACTGTTCCTCTCTTATTTTCAACCTCCAGCATTTAGGGTCTAGGAAGTTCTGATTCAGAAGCTGTATCCCCAACTCCTATGCTCAATAGCTACTGATGCCCCTTTCCTTCAAGAATTTGTCCAGTTCCTTTTTTAATCTGGCTAAATTGTCAGCTTCCACAACATCTTGCAGCAATGAGCTCCTTTAATTACATGCTGTGTGAAAGAGGACTTCTTTTTGTTAATTTTAAACTTAGTACTTACTAGTTTGTTTGTGACCCCCTTATTCTTGAATTGAGAGAGAGGGTAAATAAATTCCTATTTATCTCTCTACCATTTAGGTTTTGTAAACACTAGTCCCTCCTCAAGTCTCTTCTAAACTGAATTGGCCTACCCTCTTTAATCTCTTCTCATATAGAAGCCTCTCCATACCAGTAATAATTCTTGTTGCCCTTCTCTGGATGTTCTCTAGTTCTTCTATGTCCTTTTTGAGGTGTGGGGAGCAGAAATGGGCACAGTATTCAAGGTGCGGATGCACCACAATTTTGTAAAGGGGCGTGACGATACTTTCTGGTTTGTTTCCAATTGCCTTAATAATACTTAACATTTTTTGCCTTTTTGATGGCTGCTGAGCACTGAGCTGATGTTTTTAATGAACTGTCCACAATGACTCCCAGATCTCATTCCTGTTTGGTGACAGCTAATGTGATATAGGTGTAGTTTGGGTTATTTTTGTCCATGTGCATCATTTTACACTTCTCTACGTTGAATTGCATCTGCAATTTAGTTGCTCATTTGCACAATTGTGCCTGATCCTCTGTAGTTCCTCACAGTCTGCCATGGTCTTTACCCCTTTGAATAATTTTGTGTCGTCAGCAAATTTGGCCACCCCACTCACCACCGTTTCCAGATAATTTATAAATATGTTAAACAACACTGGTCCCAACACAAATCCTTGGGGGATCCTGTTGCCTGTTTACTTCTTTCCATCCTGAAAATTGACCATTTATACTCTTTGCTTTCTATCTTAGAGTCACTTTCTAATCTACAAGTAGATGTTCCCTGTAATCCCAGGACTACTTGACTTTAAAAGCCTCTGATGGGGGGACCTTGTCAAAGGCTTTTAGGAAGTTCAAGTATACTATGTCAACTGGATCGCCTCAATCCACCTGCTTACTGACATCCTCTAAAAACTCTAGTAGGTTGGTGAGGCATGATTTCCCTTTGACAGAGCTGTGTTGATTTGTCCCCAATAAATTACGTTAATCTATATACTGAACATTTGCTTTTTAAATTGTTTATGCTAATTTTCCAGGAAGAGAAGTTAAGCTCGCTGGCCTAGAGTTTCCTATGGCCCCTCTATAGCTGTTTTAAAATATGGGAGTCTTATTGGCAACCCTCCGGTTCTCAGGTACCAAGCTTGTTTTTAGCAATAGGTTGCATACTACAGTTAGGAGTTCATCAGTTTCCAGTCTGAGCTCCTTCAGGACTTAGATCATCTACAGTGCTTTATGGAATCCAGGGTGCCTGTCCAGTAGTTTTCCAACTAAGACATGGGTATGAAAAGTATATTTGCTTCATCTGCTACTTTTTAATCTATTCCTGAATGATATTCCCTGTTGGCACAGGTTTTATCAATTCTGTGCACCCATGACATTGAATAATCTTGTCCCTGTTGTGCTTTATGCAGGTGACATGCTATTAATGTTACAATTCCAGATAGGTCTTCAAGGGTTATAAGATGCTTTTCAGAGATGGTGGATGTATCTACATGTTCATTAATGCACCATAATTATGTTACATTAAGTTTAGTACCTGTAATGTACTAACTTAATGAGCTGTAATCAGTGCTACAGTGCATTAGCGCAAACAAACGGTATTTTGTGATGTTTATGTGTAGTAGACTAAATCTACTGCACATTAGTGCATTAGCATGGGTTTTGCCTGCTGTACTAATGCACGGTAGAATTAGCCTACTGCGCTCAAAGCATCTCATGTAGATGCTCCTATTGTGTCTCAAAAAGCTTGGATCAACACTGGTACCTCCAAGGTACTGGTCTTTGGGAATCAAGGGAGGAAATAAGCATGGGTTTTGTAGAGAAATAAATTGGAGCTGGTGCCCTCACTTAAATACCATGGAATCTATTTCAATAAAAATCTGAGCTGCAGTAAAAATACTGAAAAGCGAAGTGTCAAAACAAAACAAACCTTGGGTGGAGTTTCATTCTTTTACAATAGGGCAAGCAAAAGAGTGGTACTGGCAGCACTGGAGTAGTCCATTTTATTCTATAGAGCAGAACTGGGGGATGTTCACCCCATGGTTCATTCAAAATAGAAAAAAAATCTAATTACTTTTTAAGGTGGTTTTTCTCTACCAAAATCTTTGATTGGGGGGGAGGGGGGTGCTTATGCATCTGAAATAGGGCTGCTTAATGTGAGCACTTTAACTAAATTATTGGATAAAAATTAGATCTTGTTTCCCTTTTTAAATACCCTAAGGAGTGCATTTTAGAAGCCTTTCTTTTAAAGTCTGACTGATTATTGTAACTTGGGCAGTAATTCTTAACCAGGTGGCTGTGGGGTGCTATACAATATTAACATGGTCAGGTGTACAAACACCTATACATAATTCACAAGGTAAGACCAGAGATTTCAAATAGGATCCAGTGTCAAAGATATTTTGACATATTGTGGTTTTTCTTATTCTTTGCAACAGAAGAATTTCTGTATTACTTTTTCTGTAGTAATGAAAGAAGTGAAAGCTAAGAGATGGTATTTTCTGAGGGGTGACCCGAGTCTGTAAAGGTTGAGAACCACTTGTTTAGAACCTTTGCTTAATAACTTGCTAGAAAAAACCTATTCTGTCATAAATCTCACCCTTATCATGACCTATAGTTAAATGTGATAGGAATAACTAACAGGAATAAATGATCAAAGCAGTTTTCTCTTTCTCCTTTTACAAGAAGCCGACTAAAGCAGCTGTTGTAAGGTAGACACTTTGCTTCTTTTCCCTTTTGAAGGACATAGGTAAATCCAATATGTACATCTCATAAACAAACAAACAAACAAACAATGAAATGTTCTACTATGCAAAGTAAAAAGTTAAGCCTTTGATAGATATCTAATAAGATATAAGTCTTTTTTTTTAATTCCTTCACATGTCTACTAGTGACTGGCTGAGGATGGTATGACTTGGTTAGTGCACTACCTGCTGGTCCTGTGGTGTAGTCATTTCCGGCAGCATACTTCTCCACTCAGGCCCTTCATGTGTTTTTGTTTCTGTACCTGTGAGCATGCTCCTTCCTCTTGTGCTTCATTCCACTTAATTTTGAACTCCACATGTCCTCTCCCTGCCCATCTGTCCTTGTCACTCTGCCTGTCCATCCAAACAATAATTGATGTTGGTGTTGCCTTGGTGTTTCCAGCTGTAAAGTGCTTTTGAAGAAAAGTCAGGGGTGGTATTGGTTTATTCCACAACAAAATTTGTTCTTTAACTCCAACAATTTCCATGCTGTATCATGCTTTTCTCATCCTTCCTTTCCTCCAACCTTCGGTACTTGGAGACTCTTGATTATTACTTCTCTGAACTGATGGCTTTCTTTCTTCCTTGTCCTCAGAAGAATACTGATGAAATTATGCTTCTGTCTTTCCAGTGAGATTCTCTTTAATATTTCCCATACTAATATACTTTGTCTTGTATTGTATTGTATGTGTATACACCTATAAACGGCTTTAGTATGCTGTTTCCTATGCATCCTTAACATATTGTTCTGATATCTCACTTTTAAAAATAACAAATGAATGAAGATGTAACATAACAGAATTGTTTGGTAAGGCTGCTATGCAATGTGTGTTCGTATTCCTTACAGAAAGAAATTCAAGCGATGAGTCAATGCAGTCATCCCAATGTAGTAACCTATTATACATCTTTTGTGGTGAAGGATGAACTTTGGCTAGTTATGAAGTTATTGAGTGGAGGTAAGTTGCTGATTGTCCTTCAGCAGAGCTGACCCGAGCAGGGTGTAGGGTCCGGGGCAAATCAACCCATGCGGGGTCCCACCCCCACCCTGATCCCATGGGCCTGAAGAAGTTGCTGTTGTAGCGGTGGCAGTGTCAGCGGCAGTGTGGGAGGGGGAGTAGCGAGCAGCTGAATGCAGAGCCACCAGTCTGTGCTGCTGCTTCGCTCAGCTCCGTAGGGCCCACCAAAGTGCGGGGCCCTGGGCAGTTATCCCAATTCGTCCCCCTGCCCGGGTCAGCCCTGCCCTTCAGTTTGTTTCTTAAGACTGTGTACAATCTCATTTTTTGTTGTACATCCCTTTTGTAATAATTTATTAAAAAAGGATGCAAACTTCTGAAATGGAACAAAAAGGATGTGCTCTGAAACCCACAGGCTTAGCTGAATGACATAGTAGGGATGTTTCACGTAGCCTTTTTTAAGACATGGGCATCAGTAAGACATACGGAGAGGTTTGTACTGGTGTCAGGCTCTAATCAGTTCTGCTGGACTTTGTATTTTCTTGAGCACCGTTTTCACTTACTAAAATGAGAAGAGTAGATGACCTGCTGTAGTTTCAATGTGTGTTCCTCCTGTCCTTTTACCTAAGGAAGAGGGGCTAGTACCATTTCTTGCTTATTAGTCCTGTAATAGGAGCTGTCCATGTCTGTCTAGTCCTTTTCTGGACAGCTGGGCAGGAGGAAAGGTAAATGTTGTGTATGCTAGTAGTTGGGGAAATCAATTTGGTCATTTCATTATTTTTTTCTTGTTAGTCTCCGTCATCAGTTTCTGATCGGCAGCCAGTTCCTATTACATTGTCATAATCCAAAAATAAATGTTAGGCGGTCTCTTAAAACAGAGGGGACTAGACAGATGCAGTGTTGCTTTATATACGTGAATTGGAAACTAGCAGTCTCTAACCCAGCTCATCAAGTGCTAGGAAATGCTTGGCTAAAAAAACAATGTTGCTATTCAGAATATGAGAAATTAATAATAAATAAATGAATAAAGACCCTCCCCATGCAGAATACCTTATACATCAAGCTCCATGTTATTATAATGCGGTGTTCTTTTTTTCTGGTGGCACAGCTTCTGTAACTGGACCTGTACAAGAATGCTGTGTGGCTTGCATAGGATTTGTGCAAAGGGTTGGGGCTCTGAATTGTAAACGTATGTTCTAGTCTAGCTTGTAAAGTACTTGTACTTTTAAGTTGGAGTGCTCTTGAAACATAACAGTGGTAGATCGTGAAGCTGTGTTTACAAGTAGAATATTGCATGTTTATAATAATTGTGATCAGTGTATTACCGTGTTTCTTTTCTATTTAGAACAAGTTAACCATACACCATTATAACAGATGATTAGCTGAGGGTCCTTATACATGTGAAGATGTGCATTTATGCAAGAATTCATGTGGTAAAGTTGCTTCAAATTAAACAGTTTTATTTTTTTTCTCCTGGAAACCCGAATTTGTCAATTTAGGTTCGATGCTGGATATAATAAAGCATATTGTCAACAGAGGAGAACACAAGAATGGTGTACTTGAAGAACCAATAATAGCAACAATTCTTAAAGAAGTTTTGGAAGGTTTAGATTATCTACACAGGAATGGTCAAATTCACAGGTAGGAGCACATGTACAGTGAGCTGCATTTTAAAATTGCATTTAGAACCTTCTATGTCTGACTGGTCAACCAGTAGACTGGCTAAATTAATTTATTTTGATGGTTTCAAACAGCATATGAAACCGTTTAGTAATTCCTTATTGCAAGCAAAATGAAGTTGGTGTGTGTGCTCAGTGCAGCTTATTATTTCTGTGTACTGTCATTGTCTGCATTACTTGCATCTTTGCTTAGATCAAATTAGCTGGTGGGCCACAGGGCTTCTCATGGGTCAGACAGCTCACCCTTGAATCCAACCTGTAGGGCTTTTCTCTGAAGTTGTTACTGCTATTGCTGTGGCTGTGGCTGCTGGAGCCGCAGTGCCAGCACCCAGGTGGGGAATGCTTCATAGTTGCCAGCAGCAACTTGAAACAGCTATTACATTTTGGTCACATTCAACCCTGGGTTCTTGCCATGCTGATGATACAGCTCTGGCAGCTGTGATGACAGGGCTTCAGTGGTGGTAGCAGCAAGTCCTTGGTTGCTGGCACCCACAATAAAAGCCCTGCAGGCTGGGTGATCCACTTTTGTAGGTCATATCTTGCCCATGGGCTGTATTTTTGACACACCTGGCTTAAACGAAGGGTACGTCTGCACTGCAGTAAACAAGCCCAAACTGTGCTTTATGCTGCTGTGGCTGTATTTGCTACTGGTATTGAACCTAGCTAGTTTAAAACTAAAACTAAATTGGATACCTGCAGTACAGTTCAATGGAGTGTATATGGCACTCCCAGGATGGCTATACCCCTTGCTCCCAGTCTCCCTCCCCCAGGGTGGACAGACTGCATGATGGGAGCAGTAGTCAGAGACTTTAGGTCCCCCAAGAAGGTAAGAATTGCACCCCTCCACCTCTCTGCTCAGAGGCACACTCCCTTCCCCTTTCCCACACCCCCCACCTGCCAGTGCTGTTGTCCCAACTGGCCCCAAGGGTAACAGGAGTCCTAGAAGTGCTCCAGCCAGGTTGGCAGGGGCTGGGCTCAGCCCAGAGAAGTGGCAGGTAGGTGGGTACACTCTCTCTGTGCCTACTCCTGGGCTGGTGGGAAATCTAGGGTGAGGGGAAGGCAGGGAGGAGGATCCTACCCACTTGTTTGCCGATGTTCTGGGCTGAGCCCAGCCTCCACACAGGCTGGAGCAGGACAAGAGGTTCCCTTGCCCCTAGGACAGCAGGGACAGCAGCAGTGGCAGGTAGGGAGGGAGGAAAAGGGATGTGTTCCTAAGCCTGTGGGGAGAGATTTATACCTTTGGATATTTAAAGTCCCTGGCTGCTGCTCCTGCTGCATGGTCAGAAAGGGGGATTCAGGCACACCACTGCACCCCCCCTCTGGATCTGCCCTTGAGTGTAACTATGCCTTTTTAATTTGATAAGAATTATCTGCCGTTTATATGGAGTTTCAGTGCAGTAAGGTCCTGAATGGGATAACCAATATAAATGAAATACAGCCAATAAAAAGAAAGTAAATTATATGTATTCCGTTGTGACAATTAGTTAGTGCTTACAGCAGTTCTGAGATCTTTTACTTGATAATTGTGAGTTGAAGAGCCCATGCATGTTGCTAATGTCTCCTAGTAACTGCCTGTTCTGCAGCCTTGCCCTTCTGTATCTCCTTTCTCTTCTCCCATGGCCTTCCATGGTAAAGATTGCTCATGACATTTCCATGCTGTCAGCGTATAACTGCTTCCATGATGCTCCATTTCTTTCGGTGGGTTGGAGTCTTTGTCAGAAGCACTAGGTTGCAATCTTGCTAATATTTTTTTGTTAAGGTGAGGCTGGCTATACAGAAAGATAATTATAAATGTCCCAGAATGGGTACTGCTCAGGCTGGATGAAGTAAATGGTTTTGTCCTGTGTAGCACATGTGGTGTTCAAATGATTTTTAACAAACTAACCACCTCTGAGGCAAACTGGGAAATATTTTCTTCCTTCTTCAAAAGGGATGGATGAGAAAGTAGAAGTTGGGTTTCCTGACTTGACTTCCAGTCTTGAATTTCAAGAAATTTGCCATAATTTATAGCCTTCATTAAGTAGCCTTTAAGGTTGAGGAAAGTTTGCTGTGTCTCATGTGTCTTGTTAAGAAGAAAGAAGTTTTCTCAACTCTACAGGGACTAAAGAAATTTAGAAAAGGTCTTATTATAAGATTGAGTTGAGAAATGCAAGCTTTCTATGTGTTTTTCTTCAAATGGTTTGTCAAGGAGCGCCGATTAGAGATGCTACTTCCAAAATGACTTTTCTTCTTTCCACAACCACCTGCTTCCTTGCCAGAAAATGTCATTGAGTAAAGTGTTTTCAATGGCAACAATTGTTAATTCTTCTCGGTAAATTCTAGGAAGATTGACTCATTCAAATTAATGTTTACAGTATGCATGTTGAACTTCCTTCCAAATGAGAATATAAATTTCTATTTTTAAAGAGGGTCCTAATCCTAGGAAGACTTAGACATATGCTTATCTTGAAGCAGTAAATAATCACATTATGTATGTAACCAAATTCATTGAATTTTAAAGCTAAGCATGTATTTGATTTTGCAGGATTGAGTTCCTAAGGTTTTTTTAATTAAACGAAAACAAAAAACAATGCAGCGCACTATAAAACAAAACAAAAAGCAAACAGAAAACCCAGACAATATTAGTAGTTTTTGTTCTTAAATCTGTAGTGAATTTATCTCTTGTACAAACTGATCAAAAGGAGCATTTTAGAGGTAAATAATGGAAGCACCTTCCCCCTTCTAAAAAAAAAAAAAAAAAAAAATTACTGGTTTCATCAGTTTTTAGGATGGAAACTATTGGGGCCAACCTCTCAGCCGTTATAAGCTGGCCAACTCCCTTGATATCAATGAAATTCTGTTCTTTTACATAGAAAAATGATTTTATCTCAAATTCCCATCAGTGTCATTTGAATTCTGCCTCTTACTCAGTATTACATGTCAATTAAATTCTGTCACTTCATTTCTCTCTCCCCTTAATGTTAAATATCAATGGCTTTTCTTTACTTGCTTCTTTATTGTGGTAGATCCAAAACAAAACATGTTTTGAGTGGCTGAAGCTTATCAATTTTAAAATGGCCATCTTGTGATGATCTTGGAATAAATTTCGTAGCATGTGATTACAATTCTTCTACATAAGGTCTAACCAAACTTATTTGTGCATTCCAGGGATTTGAAAGCTGGTAATATCCTTTTGGGTGAAGATGGCTCAGTACAAATAGCAGGTAATGAAGCTGATCAAAATGTAATGGTTAGTCAATGAAAAACAGGAAATGTGGCTAATCAGGATTAAAGGACATATCTGTGTACACATGACATATGTGCTATTTTATAAGATTCTTTTTCAAATTATATCTTTTTATGCAGCTAATTTCATAAAACGGGTGTTAGTTGAGAAACGTAGCGCAGTAGCCATGTTTCACATTATAGGCTGTTCAGAGCATCTAAGAGACAAAGTTTTACCCTGTAGTGTCAGAAAACATTTCTACTCAACTGTTTCTTCTGACTCTACACATCAGGGAAGAACCTCTTACCCAGAGGTCTACCAATTCACATTCACATTTGTGTGCAGCGTGTTATTTCAGGAAGTATCCTTTCAAGTAATTTTAATGAATCATGGTGATTGAAGAACAACACTACAATACATACTGCCATTTATAGTGACTTGGCTTCAACACTCTTTACTATCGTTATAGAAATGCTTGGAAAAAATGCTTTGATTTTGAATGCTGGCATGTTGTTGTAGTAATAAAATGCTCAAAACTTCTTGCAGTATCTTGACTTTTGCTTTTCTTATAATTAACCTATATTTTATCATAGTTGTGCCAAACAGCTTGGTGTAAATCTCATGACCATGGAATGTGTATGTGCCTTTTGAACTTCTTTTTTATAATAAGCCTAAATATGCATTGAAACTGAATATCTCACCTACAGCTTCTGTTCTTTCGAAAGCAAAATGCTTATTAGAAGAGAGTATTAGTCTTTGTTTTTCAGAGCAGAAAAAATCTTGGGTTTAGTTCAAAATATTGGATGTACAGCTTTTGAACTGCAGTTATCAATGATTGCTTTTTCAATTAATGTTGAACTGAAGCATACTTACAGCTATATCTGAAATTACTGAAATGTTTGGACTTAAACAGTTTAATATTTGAGATCCTCTAGCTTTCCAAATTCTCCAAAATATAGCCATGCAATGATTACATTAGATTTTTTGAAGTCTTAATTGATTTGAACTTTAGGATCACCTGATTTGTATGAAATCCCTGTAGTTTCTAGTCTTTTTATGACCAATATAGGGTTTCTGGCCAAGTTGGCCTTGTGTCTTTTTGGATATTATATTGCATCTTCTTTTTCTAGCTTTACTCCTTTGATTTGATCTTGATCTTATTCTTTATCCTTGCCCTACTAAGCATTGCTCTCCATGAGTAAAAGCCTTTTACCGTGCTGTAAAAATGTCCAGTTAATGAGGATTAAGTGTCACAGTTCTATGTGCAGGCAGCAGTTTGTCTTTGTGGTACATTTTCATCTAGAAGGCTATTCCAGTTCTTACCCTGGGAAGGAGAATTGGATCAGAACTCTGTTAGCAGTTTTGAAATGTGATTGCTATAAAGCCAGTAATAGCTAAAAGTAAATTTACAGACCAAAAGCATCTAAGATGTTGAGTCCTCTTGCATCTTGATCTTTCTTTAAGAAGCTTATTCTAATCCAGGCATGGGCTATTATTTTAACTGGAGGACTGCTTAATGAATTCTGGTGAGCTATCCAGGGCTGCATGGGTAGCCTCACCCCTTGACAGTTGTCCCACCTCCTGGTCACCTTCTTGGGACCAGAAGTCCTGCCTCTAACCCCTGACTTAGGCCACTGGAAGTCTCTCCCCTTGCCCCCCAGAAATAGTCCTTTTGGGAGGAGGGGGGGTTGCCATCTTAGAACCAGTAAGAAACAAAAGTTGCTAAAGTAAAACACCAACTGTAACATTTTAGTTTTATTACAGAAAATATTTTTGTCATGATTTATGTTTGCATACTGTACATAGAGGTGATTGCATAATAACTCAAAAATAAAGTCTTAGACTTGTGTATTATGTGGGGAGGTGTGCTGGGGGGCGCGTGTGTGTGTGTATGCTGGGGTGTGGGGGTGAGGTGTGGGGGGGTTTGAGGAGGTGTGGCTGTGTGTGTGGGTGTAACGGTATTTTTGGGGGGTTTGTACATGTGAGGGGTTGTGGGGGAAGGTTGTGGGTATGTGGCATTTGTGGGTGTGTGGGGGGGTGGGAACTCCTCCCATGGCGTGCAAGCTCCCACAGGCAGCAGCAGAAGCGGCAGGCAGGGGTGCTTAGGCCCCTGGTGCCCGGTGCAGGTGCTGCTGCCTAGCAGCTTGTGGCTCTGGCCAGCGCTGCGCATTGCAGCAAGAAGCACAGCTTGGCCAGCCAGCGTCTATTGCTGGGGCTTCCCGCCACACACATACAGCTCCCACACTCACATGCCACAGGGGAAAGCCCCATGCAAGAGCAGTCTGCTTTTCCCACCCCCTGCCGCGCAGGTCCTCAAACTGTGGGGAAGCAGGGAACGGGGCTTTATTGGGTGGAGACCCAGGACTTGCGCAGCAGGAGCTGGGGAAGGGAGTTGGCTCCCACTTCCCCTGGTGGCACACAAGTGTGGGGACTGCACGTACAAGGCAGGGAGCTCTGGCGATAGAGATGGGCTGGCCGAGCTGTGCTCCTTGTCGCAATGTACAGCGCCTGCGCCTGCATGGGAACCCTAAGCCTGCTGCTGGTGCTGCTCTTAGTAGCGTAATAATAGGCTGTTAACTAATATTGGCTTTCATTTGTGTTGACTACTTGGAAAACAAGTTTTGTCTAGACTTAGAAGGGTGTTAGTTCCCAACCCATGAGTTGTGACCCTCTGAACTCTTGCAACCCATTTTGGGTCACAAGCCATGGGTTGAGAAATGCTGATCCCAGGAAAGTGCTGAGACTGTGGCAGGGCAGAGGGGCAGCGGGAAGGTTGCCTGCCTCTTCCAGTGGGGGAACAGGGTGGAAGAGAGCTGTGAGGCTGCGCTGGTTGCTCGTAGGGTGGCAGGGAGACGTTGTTCTGGGGGTGGAAGGGGCTGTGACCAGGTTGCCTGGTGTGGCACAGTAGCCGCAGCCCAGGGCAAGGGTTGCCACAGGCCTCGCCTCCTCCCTTCAGCTCGTGTTGGGGCTGGACGCACTCCACTGCTGCCTGCATGAGCCCAAGCTACCGCAGCCACTGTGCTCTGGCCCAAGCAGGGGCCAGAGGGGGACAGCTGGGGGCCCTCTGGCAGGGCTGGGGGTTGGGAGTGAGGTACACTGTCAGGGCTGTGGGGGCAGGGGCTGCGGGTTGGAAGTGACACACACCAGCATGGCCTGGGGGGGAGCCTAGGGACTCTGGGTCATGCACCTGCCAGGGCCAGGGGTTTGTGGGTGGGGACAGGCCATGAACCTTTGCAAATGGGTCCCAGTGGAAAAAAGGTTGAGAACCACTAGTCTAGTGGTTCAGTCTAACAGGTTCCTCAAAAAAACTCAGAACTACACTAAGTAGTACCGGTCACAGATGTAGAGGATTCTGGACAAAATCACCTTGGGGAAAATAAAGTGAACTATATAACTGTGTGTGGTTTTGAATTTTTTTTTTAATGTTCACAAACTCCTTTTTTCACTTGTGGGGAATAAAAATCTTTAGACATTGTATTGGTAACTAAATGTTTCTAAAATCATTGCAGTTCCACATCTTATTTAATACCAATAAGTTTGTAAAGTTTGGTGACCTGTGTAAGAGAGATAATTGATACTTCATCGATGTTTCAGCCTTCTAAACTTGAATTGCCTAGAGAAAATATAAAAATACCATGAAAAGCATAAATTAACAGAATTTCAAGTTGAGGTAAGGAGCACATACTAATAAGTAATCCTTCCTTGTTATTCTAGTTGGAGATTAGGGAAAAGATGTGGCTTATTATACAGAATTTTTAGTCTGTATAAGAAGTGATAATTTTATTGCAAGGTGTGAAAGAAAGATCATGCAACTTTTAGGAATCTAGGAATACTGACTTCCACTTTCACCTTTTGTGTAACCAAGAATGCAAATTTCATCAAACTGCTCTTTCCAAGCCACACGAATGAACAAGGAATATTTAACTAGCCTCTTCAAGTGCCTTTTGAGGCCTCTTCTGAAACTGTTTATAATAGAAATGTTTTAGCTCATAGTATTCAGTTAGATTTAAACTACTTGGCCTGAAAAAGTAGGTGGGTCATGTAAAATATACACAAGATTTTAGTGCTTTTCTTTCAAATGTGAAAGGGTAATAATAATTTTAATACCGGGAGGTTGCACCCAAAACCATGGGGTTTAGAATTCAAGGTAGAGTAGATAGCATGATTCTGGCAGTGCATCTTTGGGTGTCTGCCACTTTAAGGACAGTGTCAGGCAGCTACCCAGGTGCTTGATGGTGGTAGCTATTTTGACAACCAGGTATATAAAAGCTGCAGTTTGCTGCTGCCAGCCCAGCACATCGCCTGGCTGAGCTGCATGGGACATCTGGTAGGTAGGAGCAGGAGGCTCTTAGTCCTGGGCACAGCCTAAAACTGGACCCTGCCAGGGATGGGTGGTTTGGTTGGGCTCCTGGTGCCACAGGAGCCCCCAGGAAATGCTAGGCCAGTTACCACCCTGGTGAAAGGTGGGTTGGGGTGCCTTAATCCCTAACCCCCACACTTCAGTGGGTTTGAGAACCAGGCATGGCTACAGCCACTTGAGCCCTATGGGGTAGAAGATCCCAGGAGAGGAGTGGGGCCAGGCACGACTGTGGCTATCTGAGCCTTTAGGGGAGGAAGATCCCAGAGGCCTCTGGTGGGGGAGATAGTTGTGTGGCCCTGGAGAGAGAGGGCAGTTGTGAAGGCCCTGAGAGGGCAGGGATGTAGATGGCCCCACACAGAGTAGGGAGAGTAGGGTTGAATGGGAGTAGGCCTGAAGGGCTGTGCATGAGGGGGGCTGAATAGGGAGTAGGCCAGAAGGGCAGTTCCAGGGGCATGTTGAGTAGAGCTGAACTGGGAGTAAGCCTGAAGGGCAGTGTAAGGGCCAGCCCTGTGAGTAGCTGATCATGAAGATGAGAAGACCCCAGAGTGAGGTGTGGTGTAGAGGCCTTAGAGTAGGCACAGTAGGAGCCCAGGAGTGGGGAGTAGGCCAAGGTATATCTTCGGATGCCTGAGGCCATAGTTGGGCCAGAGGCTGAGTAGTTGTAGGGAGGGCTCAGCCAGAGAGTTAGGGGCGATTGCTTACCCCGGTAAGACCTCCACAGCAAGGAGGCCAAGTGTGTGTCAAAAGCACCAAGTGTGTGTCAAAAGCACAATGACCTGCTGCTCCAGGGAGGGAGTGAGAGTCCCTGTGAGACCCTGGAGCACCAGGCGTGGGGTAGGTTCTAATTACATCATGTGGATGCCATCTATGACACATGGGCTGTGGTGTAGGGGAGGGTTGAAGCCGCAGATGATGCCCCCTGGCATCGGGGCAGGAAATGGACAGTCTCCCACATTATACTACCAGTTTATGGGAACAGCGAAGTCGTGGCAGGTGAGACTGGGTGGACTGCCTTGTGGCAGGAGAGACAGGTGGTCAGGCCAGCATGAGATCTTCCTCCGAGCATGCCCCGTCACAATTATGTCTACTATGTTCATTGTCATTTTTGCTTAAGGTAATTCCAAGGCCAGGGGGGAAAAAATCATACCTCAGAAGGCATAATGCCCAGGTACCAGAGACCTGAGCATTTCTTCCTGAATTGAGACTGGCAGTGGTTCACATCACATCACATAATCACTGTGCTGTTTTTGGAATAACTTTCTGGATTAGAGTGAGATTGCATGTAGGAAACTAATTCAGCAGTAGGTCATCCTTTCTGCTACAATGTGTGTTTGAATATTTATTTATTTTACATTAACCTTGATCTCATAGTCAGAAATGAGTTGGGCATAGAAGTCCTTAAGTCTCATTGACTTGGTCCATACATCATACTCAGGGCTTATTGGAAGTTATCAAGGGGTTCTATGTTGCTCCAGAAAATGGTCTTCTGAGTAACCTTTATTTCATGTAAAAGTTTATTACTAGTAGGTTCTCTCACTGTATGTAGAAGGTGACCTCAGACCCATTATTTTTCTATTCATAAAATCCTTAAGAAGATCCACTGAATACCATAGTTAACAGGTTTCCCTTGGCAGCTGTAGTGCACAGCACTGCCATTAGTACATGGTCATCAACTTCAGTTTCACCTTTTTCTCTTTGTGTAACCTTTTGTTCAAGTGCTTTAGAATTGTCACTTTTCTGTGTTTAAAAGAACAGGTTTAGGCTAGGCTATGGGAAATCAGATGTCTCTTGAGTAAGCAACCTGTATTTGAGAGATCTACATGGGCTAGAGAGAAGAACAAACCTTTTTACTGAGTAACTGTCATGACCTCTGTCCTTTGTTCATCTAGATATGATTTGTCAAAAAAGTATTCTGCTAATGTAACATGCACTTGGAAGTCCTTCATATCTGTTAAAACAAGAAATTCTTACCTATAGGGCAGCACGTGCATAGGTATTATGAAGCTTATTGTTTTGCAGTTTTTCTTCTTGCATTTGTCATCATGGGTAAAAGTAATAAAACAACATAGGTCAATAAAGACATACAAATATGTACGTGTAAATAAAAATCTATAAAAAAATGAAATATTCCTGTAGTGAATGAAACAAGTGAGCCCTGGAGAAATAACGGAGCTAGACCCAGCTTCTGTGGAAAATGGATTCGGTAATGTCATAGGTTAAGACAAGGCAAACAAATAATACTGAGTTGTGAGGCAGCTGATGTGCAGCAGTAGCTGTTCAGGGTTTCTCCCTTTATCTCATAATTAGTGGAAGTTAAACTCTGGTAATAGAACAGTTGTTTTGTTCAGAGCATGTCACCCCAGCATAGTTCCTACTTACCACAAGACAGAGTAGCCGCATAAGACATCCACAGAAAGTCAGCGAATGTATAATTGATAATGTTTGGGCTCCAAATGTCTATTCTGTATTTCAGTAATGGAGATGTATCGCTGTTAAGCTGTTGTGAAAGAATAACATTGCAGGATTTACTACTGCATGCTGAGAATACCGGGTTAAAATGCAAATAAGCTCTTGAGTTAAGTAATTCATGCCAGTCATTTAACAGGTTAATTGTCAGTCCAGACAACTTAAGAAATACTGTCCTAAAAGGGACTACACAAGAGATTATTTTTAGCAGCAGCAGAAGGAAGTCCTTTGAACACTTCACTTGAAAAATGGCTTATTAGTTCCTCATGTGGTGAATAGCAGCGGGTTATATCTAAAATACAGAACCCTTATTAATATCTTGCAGTCCAGCAGCATGAAGATCTTATTTTCTGTACAGAGGCAAAATACTTAAAGTAGCTCTTGTCTTATGATTGCAAGAGCACCAGATGTGTCCAGATATTGCATTCATTTAAGAAAATGAACAGATTAATAAACAAATCTGAGATGCTTCTGGGGGGAGGGGGTGGGAGATTGTATAGTAAAAAAAAATAGTGCATTGTTTTTCCCATAGTTGTTGGGTTTTTGAGCAAGAGCCCAACCCTGTTTTGGTTGCATTGTCTTTTTCAGTTCGGATTTAACTTGTTTCTTTGGGGTCTCAAAGTGTTCCTGGACAGATAAATAGATAGATGTATTCTAATATTATAAAAGCCTTAATCTGTCTGTCTGTTCATAACTCTTCATTCACGCTCTGATTGGCTGAATGAAACAGCCAGTCAGAGTGTGAATACAGCATTCGGACAGGAGGTGGCGGTGTGGCGGAGCACTGCCATGATGGTGGGGACATGGGACAGAGCGGGGGGGCGAGGCCAGCGGAGGTGGCAATGGAGCGGATGCAATGGGGATGGAACGGAACGGATAGAACGGCAGTGCTGGCCTCACCTCCCCGTGCCCTGCTTCCTGCAGTTGGCAATTTGGGGGGGGGGAGGGGGGATGAGGTCACCAGAGCTGGCCTTGCCTCTTCCCCCTTGCTCCTTGGAGGTGGCAGCGGCGGCACAGGGGGAGTGGGGTCAGGACACCATGGCGGGGGGGGGGGGGGGGGGGGGGCCCCGCGGCGGGCC
>NW_005842156.1:208541-247853 GCF_000455745.1 Alligator sinensis | reverse complement strand
CAGCGGGGGAAGAGGAGGAGCGGGCCTCCTCCCCCACCTTGGGCCCAGGTCCATTCCTTTCCTACCCTGCCCCACCTCCCTCAGGTCGGCCCCAAGCCCTCTCCTTCCATCCCTTTGCTGACTCCAGGTCATCCCAGGCCCACAGCTCTCCCCCCACCCCAGCCGTGGTGTGCCAGCTTCTCCCCACCCTATGGTCCAGTTTTCCTCTGCATCAGGCCTGGGCCTGCTCCTCCCCTCCCCGTGCTGCTGCGGGGGAGGGGGGCCGGACCCCAAGCAGCAGAAGGGAAGCGGGAAACAGGCCCAGACAGGGGGAGGGTACAGGGCTCCATCCCCACCCGCTCCCCCTCATCATTCTTGATGGGCAGTTGGCGTGTGTGTGTGTGTGTGTGTGTGTGTGTATCTATATATCTATATATATCTTGATTTTATCAAAATTGAGGAGAACTTCTGAAAAATAAGCAAATCCAGAAAAGATTTAAAAATTAGAAATGGAAAATGGTGACAACAAAGTACAAATTTAAATTGGTGTACAATGATCCTTTTGTAGATCTAGTTCCTTTGGAGTACAGATCGTAATAGATCTAAATATTCTCCTCATCAAATCCTATTCAGCATACTAAGCAAGTCTGAAATGGAAGGGGCTCATTTGGAAATCCGCTTCAGTGACAGTAGTGTTACCTAGGTTTTCTATGCCTGCAGCAGAAAAGGGAGCAAAAAGTGTAAACAAGGCTGGTCCACATGTTGAGTGGATGCCTCTCCAACCTAGCCAGGCCACTGACTCCATTCTGCCTTTCCAGTTTGCCTTACATTTTGGAAACTGTCTGGTTAAAAGCAGGTATTTTATGACGGTGACATTGCTAAATTACATGTCTGCAGCGTTTCAGAAATAGTGAAAAGGTCAACTTTGCAACTGAATTTAGAACTCAATGACTGGACTAATTAAAAAAAAATTGTTTCTGTTTTGGTACTGGTAGTTCATAATTCATTTGGCCTTTCCTCTTCTCTCCCCTGCCCCCCGCCCCACCTTTTCTTCCAGATTTTGGTGTTAGTGCTTTTTTAGCAACAGGAGGTGATGTTACTCGTAACAAAGTAAGAAAAACGTTTGTTGGTACCCCATGTTGGATGGCACCTGAAGTCATGGAGCAGGTATCCTCATGATTTATTAACTGATTTTGTGATGATTTCTAGAATATGTAACGTTACATTAAAACTATTTTTTTTTTTTTGCCCTGCAATAGGTGAGAGGTTATGACTTCAAGGCTGATATGTGGAGTTTTGGAATAACTGCCATTGAATTAGCAACAGGAGCTGCACCTTACCACAAATATCCTCCAATGAAAGTAATTACCATTAGAAAGCATCTATAATTTTTAACATTATGTAAATAGAATTCTGGTTCATTGCACTGCTTATGTTTCTGGCATTTCTCTTTGAATCCTTAAAAAATCATTCTCTAAAGTAGCAGAGAACTAGGAGATGGCATGCTTGGGTTGTTTGTTTGGTCTTCCTTTGCCTCTCTTATTGAACAAGTTTTGGTAATATATACTTAGCTCCACAATGACAGAGCTGGTTTCTGAAGGATATCATATGTGCCTCTTACACTTCTGAACAAATTTTATGCAAGTAGCAGTATTATTACATTTATTTTCTTAACTGGAGGGGTGTTGTGGCCCACCTGACATAGGAAGGTCCTGTCTTCTATGTCAGTAGTAAACAGAATATAGTTTACAATCCTATTGTGCAGCCTGAATAGAATCTAACTTAATCTCTAAAGAGTTTTACAGTCTTGGGAGTACGTTGAACCCATACCAAATACTGCAGTGTTGGTCATTTCTGAGAGTACAAGTCTTTAAGGAAGTACATGTCAGGGGTGCTTGTATGGTGCCACTTTGGAATGTAATTGTGCTTTATTACTGTTAGTCTATCAAAAAGTGATGAAACTTCATGGTTTTTTAAATAAGTTTTTTGCATGTAAAAAACTTTTAAGTCCTTAAATAAACAATCATATAAAATGTCAAATTTATTAAGCTATTATTTATTCTTAAAGATGGGAGAAAGTAGCTGTAAATGATTTTTAAATTTGGCAAACTTGAAGGCTTGCATGCAGATTTTTAGAATTTACTACAAAAATTAAAATATTTCTTCAAGTTGATCAATTAATGACTAATTAGTTAAATGTTCTCTGTTATACCTTAATAAATAGCTACATTGTACCTGAACTTTAATTTAACTTAAGTAAGTCCTTGACTTTGATCCTTTTCTGTGAACAGAACAGTGTAATATGTATCTTAGTAGGAAACCTTTGTTAAATAAGAAGGTTTGTGAATGAAAATTGAGGTAGTAAAAGCTCTTTATCTAATGGCTTTAGAGCAGATGAGTTAAGGTAATTACAGGTAATAAACTTAGTGTGCAGTAATTGGTGCTACTGCACAGTATCACTGGTTGCATATCTTTTAGGTGACACTAATGCGTGGTAGACTAATTCTACTGCTTATTAGCACATTATTGTATAGTTTAGTTATGTTATTACAGGTACTAAACTTAATGCGCAGTAATCGCAGTGCATTAATGCATGTGTAGATGCGCCCACAGTCATTACTGCAATTTTTAATAGTTGTTTTCCTGCCCTTAACTCATCTGCTCTAAAGCCATTAGATAAAGAGCTTTTACTACCTCAATTTTCATTCACAAACCTTCTTATTTAACAGTTTTCTTACTAAGATGCAGGTAAAAGACTTTATTACAGGTAATAAACTTAATGTGCAGTAATTGGCGCTACTGCATGATAGTTCCGGTGCATGTCTTTTAGGTGACACTAATGCAAAGTAGATTAATTCTGCTGCTTATTAGCGCATTTGCATGGCTTTTGCGGTGACACGCTAATGCACAGTAGAATTAGTCTACTGCACTTTGTGTCCTGTGTAGACGTATCCTGTATGTACTAGTCTTCTTTACACAACCTTTTCAGACTGCCTAGGATGCTTGAAAAAAGAATTAATGTGACACCACAGAGGGACCAGAAAAATAGTGCAGACATGCAGATGATAGTGCAGATGATTTTTCTATCCATAGTATGGCATTTCAACAGAATAAGCATGTATGCATTGATACCTGAGAAGAGGAAAAGTGCAGGAACAATCTGTCTTGGTGACGGTACCTGCTGATTACCTGTTTTTTAAGCAGGTCCTTCTCCTGAAAGATTCAAAACACAGGGAAATCACCTATCTGAAGAGCTGACTGACTACTGCAAAAAGAGTAAAGGAGAGTATGGAAAATCCTGTGCCACATGCAGATCACCAGGAAATTTTCAACTGTGTTGGCTTAGAAAAGTCATTTGCCTCTATGGTCATGGGCTGTCATCAGGCCCTATAGAACAGGCAGGAAACTATCATCTCTTCTGAAAAACTGCTTAAAGGCATGGCATGATGGGCTTAACCAGTTTAGTATGATGGTTGCCCATAGAGAGGGTGCAGAAGGGGCAGTCATTGATTAAGCATTGGGGAGGGAGCTTCAGCTGTTGGGACATACCAGACAACCCTCTGTATAAGATTGCTTCCTTGCCTAGCTGAGGGCTGGGTAGGAATTGGCTAGGTATCATAAGACTATGGATATAGAGGCACCATATGTTAAAGTGAAAGGCTTAGGTTTAATCTAACTCTCTGAGTAACCTTTATATTAAATGTCTTTGGCCTGTCATGTTTTGCTAATTGCAGTGCACTTTTCTGGTAATGTGCTTTCTTAAATTTCTGTTAAGTTTGCATAACTTACTTGGTGTTGACTTCATGTTGCTTGCATGTTTTGCTCCTACTATTTCATGAAGCTTTTTGTTATCCTCACCTGGAGCTGAAACAATGATCCAAATTCTGTATTTCACCCTTCAACGACTATTTTAATTTCCTCTATTATTGCCATCCTATCTTTGTCCTAGGCATGTATCTACTAATAGCCAACTTGCTGTGTAAATTTGTATGGGTCACTTGTACAATCTTTCTCTCTCTCTCTCTCTTTCTGTCTCCAGTTATCTCTTGGCTTATATATATACCCGTATTATAAATTATATATAGTTATAGAATATTTTGTTATTGGGTGGTACCCTTTGGCATAACACATACATTATTTCTGAAGCCCATAGATTCTTAAGATGATGAAGTGGGTTTATGGCCCCTACCATATGTTACACTTAAGATGTGATTAACTAGTTAAATTGTGACCTTGCCACATAGTTAGTTAATGGCATGGTAAAACAAGGAATAAGCCAAACATTTTTCCACAAAAAATGTGTAATAACTTTGTGCCTCATTCCTGTTGCACCATTAAGTGAATCTGTGGCCTGGTATCCCTTTGTGGCTGGGAGCCTTGTCAGCTGATGGGGGCACACAAGCCTGCAGCTGATCCAGGCTCTCAGCCACAGGGGTGCTGCATCATGCACTTCTGCGGCTGGGAACTCTCTGCTGATGGGGCTCTCAGCCACAGGGCCGCACCTTGCACTTCCAGGGCTCCCAGCAGCAGGGAGCACTATGCGCTCCTGCAGCCCAGAACCCGCAGCTGATGGAACTCTTAGCCATGGGGGTCCACTATGCACCCCTGTGGCTAGGACTTTCAACAGCTGATCCTAGCCATGGCAGTGCATCGTATGTGCCTGTGGTTGAGAGTCATGTCAGCTGATATGGACTTCCAGCTGCAGGGGCACATGACGTGCCCCAAGGCTTGTAGTCTGCAGCTGATGGGGCTCACAACTATGGGAGCTCATGTTGCGCCCCTGCAGCTGCAAGCCCATCAGCTGCAGGTTCCTAGCCTCAGGGTCACATAGTGCGCCCCTCCAGCTAGGAGCCCAAATCAGCTTCAGGCTCCTAGCCATGGAAGCTTGGTATTTGTTGGTGCAGGGGGAGCGTTGGATCGTGATTCTGGGCTTACCCTGCAACAGGAATAAGGCATGATGGGATCACGGTTCCTGCCACATGTAGATCATGCATTAGCTCCTATCTCACCTTTATCTATATGTCTGGCAGGGACCATAATTTGTCAGATTTAGAGGGAATGATGCCATAATCGGATGTCACGTGAAACACTTATAAGTAAATGAGTCCCCTAAATCAAAGACGTTCTTTAATATATTCTAATTGTCATAAGCAAATTTTTGTGTAGTAACTTGATATTTTGAAAAACATTAAAATTATTGTTTGATTGTCAAATACATGTTTCTTCTACAGTACTCTGCTGTATTAATTTTACTGAGACACTTATGTTGTTACCTTTCCGGTTTTACTACAGGTGTTAATGCTGACATTGCAAAATGACCCTCCCACTTTAGAGACAGGTGTAGAAGATAAAGAAATGATGAAAAAGTATGGCAAATCCTTTAGAAAACTTATTTCACTATGCCTTCAAAAAGACCCTTCCAAGAGGTATGTCATTGTATAAAATTGATTTTTTTAAGGTCCTCCAAATTTAATTATTTTAAAGATTCTTTTTAAATATCAGCCATTGGTCTTTAAGCTGGGGAAAATTATCATCAACCATTTGTTATGCACAAGACTGGTGGATTTAGTAGGCTAGTGGCAAATATTTTGCTGTATTGAGCACTGCTCACTGTTGTATTGAGTCCCTACCTTGAAGAGTTTACAGCTGCTAACTTGAAATCAACAAATCGTAATATCTTATAGAAACCCATGTTTTACGACCTATTTGTTTAAAGAAAAAAATAGGACTGGAAGGGACTTCATAATGCCATTGAGTCACCTGCTCAAGGCAGGAATATCCATTCTTGCCATTCTGGACAAATGTTTGTCTCCCCTGAACTTAAACTTCCAATAAAGCAAGTTCCACAACTTCTGTAGGTCATCTGATCAACACAACTGGAGCAAACTGAGATGTTAATAACCAAACATACTGTCCATTTGACTCTCCTCCAGAAAATGGTTACAGATTTCTTTTTTCCTTTTACGATCTGATCTCATTTCCAACTGTAGAATGTGCTATATGTGCTGTGTGACAAGATTACTTTAGAGAATATTCAGGAATATTAAGGGTTTTTTTGTTTGTTTTAGGTAATATAATCAACGGGAAGGCTGTGTGTTAACTTAGGGTTATGCATTTCCTCTGCTTCTGTGCACTCTGCATAACTCTACTCTGTTTTTGTCACCTGAGAAAAACCCAGATAATGAAAACCTTCCAAAAGTCTGCATTGCTAGCTTGCTAGTAAAGTTCCAGGGTGATTTTTTCCCCCCCATTTCATTTTAATCGTAGTCATTTTTGTCGAAACCCATTTTGTAGATTTGCTTTTGTTGAAGTTGTGGAGGAAGCACTTTCTGTAAATAGCATATTCCCCAAGGTGTTAATATGCTACTTAACCCCCCTTTTTGGGGGGTTTCATTACTAGCATTATAAAATTCTAATTGTGTAAAGAAAAGTGGGGCCAATTACGGTACAATGATATAGTTGGATTTCACAGGTCTCACAATAACATAAAAACCCAGAATAAAATAATTGTGAATTAGATGTAGCATGTCCTATTCTCATCTCTAGCTCCAGTAAGTCAGAATTGGGTCTAGGACCTGAGAGCAGGAAAAATAGGGAGCACCAAGAATAGTTAGGGAATAAAGAGTGTAAACTACAAGAAAACACCTTAATTTCCAGACATTCTCTAGATACTTTCTTTTGTCTCGGGGCATATGTGCACTATTTTCAGATTCCAGAGCCTCTTACAGTCTGCCTGTTTGTCTCTTTAAATCTGAGTCTCTGGACTCTGATCCTTTTCAACTCAACCCTTCAACTTGTAGACTGCTTAAGATTTAGATTGAAGTGTGTTATAGGAAGTCCAGCTGTTTTTAGGCTACAGAGACCAGCTGTTTTCAGGGCAAGATTATATTGGTGTATAAACATAATTGTCATGCTAAGATATAAAAGTTACAGTATTCTTTTCTTAGTCCAAAATATACTATTTTTACCTGAATACAAATCAACTTGGAATTTGAGATCACCTGATAATTAGAAACTATACATGGAACATTTATAAAGATGAGTGGTAGATGTTTTTCCCTGTACAGAACCTAATTATTGGTGATCTGTCCACTGCCACTGTTAACCCTTTAGCTCCAGCCCTAGCCCCACTCCAGCTTGAGGCACAGAACACATGGCTGTTTCCGCTCCTGCCTGGACATGTAGCAGCTGTTGTAGTGGTGGCAGCTCCAGCCTAGTCCTGGAGCCAGCTGCTCGTATTGTTGCTGATGCTACCAGGGTGGGGCTGGGGCCAGAGCAATTACGTATTCTTGTCTTGGGCTGGCACAAAATTGAAGCTCTGCCAGAGCTGGATGGTAGGCAGCCAGGGAGTCGAGGTGGGCAGTGGCTGCAGGTCTGACTCTGACCCTGACCCCAGGTTACAGCTGGGCCCAGAGCTGGAGTAGGAGCTGCAGCAGCTACCTGCCCCCCCTGCTGCCTTGTATTCAGAACCAAGATGAGGTTCCCCGCTCCATCCTCCCCAGTTTAACATGGGGATAGAAAGACTCTCATCTTGGGTTTGAGTTAATATGGTAGTGTTTACTGTTGGTAGTGGAGTTTTTAGGAGTTACTCATTCTGTATTACCCATGCCGATATGCAAATGTCAGAGTACTAGCACTCATGATGCCTTTCCACTTAGGTTTGTCTAATCTTCAGAGTTGGCTCAGAATGATTGGGCCTGGGTCTGAACACCCAAGATGGCTATAGCTTAGTTTATGTTTACCATATGACCTTACTGTTTCAAGACTCTTGTGTGAGAGACTGATGCCTCATCATATGTATTATTTGACCAGTGAGCCTTAGTTAATGAAGCACCTGAAGCACCAAAGCAACATTTTCAAATTAAAATATTTAATTTGTTTACCTCAGTTTACCTCAGGCACCAAAGCAACATTTTCAAATTAAAATATTTTTGGTTTTGGCCAAAAATATAAAGTTTTGTTGTTGCTGAAATTATTTATGCGGGAGAACCCACTTAGACTCGTTTTGCTTGGCAGTCAGGTATATGTATTAATTAGGTATTTGCTTTAACATCAGTTGGAAGTTAAGTAGTAGGGAGCTCCTTTAGAAAGAGCAACACCTTCAGGCTACACCTTTATATGCAGCTTTTGTGGTAAGAAGCTGGTAACTTCTTTTGAGTTAAATTGTTGTAGATTTCAAACTTGATATATTTAGGTGGGAAAGTGGGTGTTCACTGAATAGGTAACTGAAAGGATTAAATTTGGACCACTGGGCCACTGCTTTGGGCTCTTCTTGTAGTCAGGGGCTAGAAGCACAATTGTCAGCTTTTGTTGGTTTATGAAGCAAATTGATAAAGCTCAGTCTAGTTCCTTGTCAACATCTATCTCCGTCACCAAAAAACTGCAGTTGCCAGTACTTGATGATACTGTTCTTAAAAAATAAAATAAATTACCCTTTCACCTGTAGAAGCTGATTAATTTGGAGTAGAGTTTAGGCACATGAATTAAGTTATTTAGGGGAGCATATATTATGTTCTCATGGATGAAAAGAAATTGTTTAAACCTTGGTTCAATCATCCAGTATGCATGTATTATAAAGGAAAGTGTCAGACTATCAGGATATTTATTGTATTCCATGTCATTAATATCTAGGCACATCATTATTGTACTAAATGTGTTAAGTGAAGGTGCACATCTACCATTAATCTTAAAATAATTTGATAGCTAGCATTGCCATTTACACAGCAATCATTCAGAAGTACAACAGAAACATACTATTTCACTAATTTTTTTTACAGTATTCGTGGGATACTTGTCTTCTGCTCTAATCTTGTATTGATCTTTCAGGCCCACAGCAGCAGAACTTTTAAAATGCAAATTCTTCCAGAAAGCCAAGGTAAACATGTTTAACTGTACAAGTCAATTTGCTCCATTTTACAATCTGCATGAAATGTCTGCACCGGTGGTTCTCAGCTTTCTTGGACTCGAGGCATACCTCTTACGAACTGAGTAGTGCCCAAGAAATTATTGTCAGAAAGGAATTTGTATATTATAGTGCTTCTCCCCTTACCTGGGGCCTGCACAGTAGGACTAAGTACAGACAGTCAAAAAGCCCGAGACTGAATTGATTCCATCTTTGCAAGTTAGTCTAAGCTGCATAGATTGAACTGAGAAGCAAGTGAACAGCCATTCATTTTTGATTCTGGAAATGCAGCCACATGCCTGCAGTGGGCCTGGGCCAAAAGCGGGGTGGGGGTGCTAGATCACACCTCCCTGATCTGCTGGAGCAGACAGCTTCGGCTAAGGTTAGCTTCCCCATCCTGTGAGGGGAGGAGTTTACAGGGGAGTTGCAAAGCACCCTAGGATGCTGGGGGACTGTAAGTTAACTTGAATCTGGAGGGGATCTGGGACAGAAGTTCAATAAATGGATTTAATATACATCAGTTGCATCTAATACTACATCCATCCAGGTTTATTGTAAACTGGTTTGAGACATTATGAAAGCAGCTTGTGCACTGAACTTCTGGGCTAAGTACAGACATTCGGGAATGTTAGAGGGAGGTTAAATTAATTGAAAATGGCGGCCCAATATTTCGTAAATTAGGATGTGGGGGTGCTAGCTGGGGGGATGGGGGTCTAGCAGGCTGAAGGGGATTGGGGGTCTGCTGGGGATTAGGGGTCAGGCATGCCCTGTGGGTGGGGTGAGGGGGCAGGTGTGATCTAAAGGTTGGGTGGGGTCTGGTGGGGTGGGACCTCCAGCAAACCTATACCCCCATCCCTACCTGCCCTCCCACCTCCGGGACTTATTTGCTCAGCTCTGGCAGTGGTAAATGCTGATAGAAGCAGCTGCATCCAGAGCAGCTTGTGGGATGGGAATTGAGAGGGCTGGCTGGGAGTTGAGCAAAGGACCAGGGGGCCAAAAATAGACCAATGTAGGGGAAGGAGAGAGTAAAAAGAACAGCCTCTGGGCTGGGGCCAGTGGCTAGGTTTTTCCAGCCCTGGGGATGCCCAGGGGAAGTGTACAGAAGTTCCATGCACTGGTTTTGACCCAAATCAAATGAGCCTGGTACTACATAGATGCAGGTATATCTTAGATCCAGGTATATCTTGGGTTCTGCAGTTTTTAGACTGGTTTGCATGCATGGACTTGTGTTCAGTTACAGGTTTAGATTGATTGCGAGTCACTCAGACTGGGTCTGTACGTGTAAAGTCGGCACCAGGATGAGCAAAGTTTAAATCAGGTGGCCATTTTCGACTCAATTTAACCTCCTGAATATCTGTATTTAGCCCTGTTGTGTTACAGATTTGAACCGGTTTCTGATAACTTATACCAGGTTGCATGTAATTTCTGTCCCTAGCCTAGGTGTGAGACGCCCTGGTTCAGAGTCACTGGTCTGCACTCCTTTGCATTGGATGTAATGCCCTGAATACTTTTTCCTTTCTTTCCAGAATAGAGAATACCTGATTGAAAAGCTTCTTACTAGAACACCTAATATAGCACAAAGAGCAAAAAAGGTAAAGTTCTTTATACCTTTTCTTTTCTCTAGACAGTAGGATATACTGTTGCACAAGTGACAAAAGAATTGACATTTTAATAAATTAACAGGTAGAAGGAACAATTCTTTTATTAACACATTCATAGATGATTAATGTTGTAATTGATGTTAAAATGATTGGTTCCTGAAGTTGATCCATCTCCAGATAGGCTTGGGGCATTTTTTACTTCCTTACTGTGCCCTGCCAAGCTGTTAGTAAGATATGCAAGGTATCGTTTCATTATTTTTTTTCAGAAAGCTTATACATAAAGGAGCAAGGAAATATTTTCCTTCCTAAGAAGCACAGAAATTCCACAAATACAGGAATTTGTGGCTTCATTTTAGAACCCAAAATACAAGGCTAAGAATGGTGCAAACAGTATTTATTAAGGATTACCTGGCTACCTGTGGATTTCAGTGTAATTTTCTCAAATAGGAAGCTCATAATTGTATATAACAAATTAACAGAATATTTATTGTCCAGCGCTTTGTGTAGTTATTTTTACCAATGCAGTGTTGGTGTCAAGGGGTACAAACTCCGCCAACTTTAACTTGCATTATTTTATACCTGGTACAGAGTGGAGCCATAGAGGACTAGGCCTTTTTGGCAAGTGTGTCTGGAGTAGTTGATAACTGGGAACTGATAGCCAGCTGCTGTCTAGTTAGGTACACGTAGACCTCAGGGTTTGTTTGTTTTTTAATTTGTTTTGTTTTTTTGTTTTTCTCATGTTAAAGTAATCATTAAATTTACCATGCCTTGTTGTGGAGTAGGAACTCGATGCTAGGAAATGCTAAGAATCTGCAGCTGTCAATGCTTTTTTCCTAAAAGTAGGTTAGCGAGGAAGAAATTTCCAGAGGTGTCATCATCTACTTTGCCCACCAATATCTTGGGGTGTCCTGGGAAGATTTGCTTTCTTTACAGGCGCTGTCACTACTTGGTTTGGTTGGGTGGTGATCCTGAGTAAGTTTTGAAAGGATGTTATTTCTTTCATATAACGTATGCAGAGTATGGCTTTGTTTTGGGAGGATAGGGTGGATAACGATGGAGGGAATTGTTTTGGTGGTCTGGTGAATCGGTGTTGAGAATGGACAGTCTGGTTGTCTGATGCTCCCTTTCTTCTTGAGGATGCAGGCAGCTGTAAGATGTGGAGTAAGAGTACAGAGCACTGCAACACTTTGTCCATATGGTGGCAGCAATGCATGTGTGAAAGTTTACTTAATCTGACTCAAACTCCTCTCCTCCTCACCCAAGTCTTTTAAATCTTATACCAAAATGGGTTCACCATGAGTTTGACTAAGGGTTCTTAGACCATAGTTTTCATTCTAGAGCTTTTTGTATTACCGTGCAGACCACCACCTTTTCCTTCTAACAATTTGAGGCCTCAGAGCCAGTTGAAGAATTGCTTTTTACCAAAAGCTATGGCTTAAATACTTTCTGAAAATCTGAGAACAGGTTCCTTTGAGAGATGCATATGCAGTTTCATGTTAGTTCATCATGGACCCACAAAGGCATACTCCTTAGACCACAGGTGGGAATCTTTGCTCTTGGCTTCTTGAAACCAACTTCTTTTGCTTTTGTTTTTATTTATTTTTGTCTTTAAGATATGTGAGCCTTAAATGTTGTAGGCTGCTATAGAGGCTAATAGATTACAAATCTGCTAAATGCAGTTTAACTTTCAAACCTGTTTTTCAATTTAAGCTGTCAACTAGTGGAATTGATACATTCTTTTAAGTTTTTACAAGCCTCAATATTAACATTCATTAATGAAAACTTGAATTCACTATAGTTTCCAGTGTGCCTGTTTTTATGCTTTTCAGGAGACTTTCTTGTAAGAAATAATCCTTATGCTGAAAGTACAAATGTCTGTGGGACAAGGAGGGGAAAGTGATGTGTGTCATCAGTTCTTCTGTTTTAACAGCACTTGGCATGGAGTGCCTGGAACTAATGATCCATAGCATGACAGCTAGTATAGGTATCGGAGCTGCCTTGAAGTAATTTTAATATTCCATGCATCTACAGTTTGTCATTACGTTGCCTCAGTGCCCAAAACGGTGACTTAATCTTTTCTCTTTATGTAGCATTTCTTGCTCCTGCTTTATGTACATGTTTGTACTTGCTGTTTTGTTTAAATCATGTTTAGATATCATGTAAAGTTGAACATAAAGCAGGGAAAATATTAGTCCCTTACAGGCATAATCTTACAAAATTTGTAATAAATATATACTCCCCCCTCAGTTGCATACTACTTTGTTAATTTAGTCATTCTAAATTACTTTTGTAACAGAGCTAATTTATAAATTGTCTCCCTTTTGGCATTTTCAGTAGTGAAGAGTAGAACTGAGATATTTTCTGAATTTGCTTGCGTGATAAGAGTATAACTTGCCTCTTTAGCATAAAATCTTGTTTAACACGCACTAGAACTGATTTAATAGACTCTCTGGCATGATACTAAAAGACTTCCAGTTTCATTAAGTTAACTTCTCACTTGTAATAAAACTCTGCATCTTCCATTTTGTCATCTCATTACTTTAAGGCACCATCAGATAGTTATGTGGGGATAGTGTGCTGAGGGCCAAGAACTGAATAACAAAAAAGAAATCTTTGACTATTGAGCTTTTTCTGGAGGACGAAGAAGTTTTCAAATGGAAACTGGGTGAAGGGTGAACATTTAGATGAGAACTCCCATCTCTCTCTCTTGCCCCATCTGCTTTCTCTTTGTAACCTCACAGTGGTGCAGGTGGCTGTCAGACGGAGGGTCAGCCAGCATTTTAATCATTCAGAGCACACCTATGAAAGTAGTGATGCAGTAGGTCTCCTAGATGCCCGAAAAATTACAGTGGTGAGATGAACCACCCAGCTTAGAAGACCAGTGGATCTGATTAGAAAGTTGAGAGAAAATAGCTACAAGTCAGCACTTCCAAAGACCTTCTTTTTAAGAAGTCCTTTTGACTTGGTCTGGTAAAAGGCAAGAGAGATAGAGGAAAAGAGTTTCAACAGAACTGAGCTCTTTTGGATATGAATATATTGAGGAACAGTATCCAGTAGGAAAGTTTATTCTAGTCTTTGTAAGATTTTTAATCTGTCTGCACAGGGTTTGTCTCTAAAGAATTTTCTTAATCTTTAGTTAAAGATTTCCTGTTATTAGCAACCAGTGTTTACTAGTCATCTTCCATAGATGATGCTGTTTAAGATGAGCTTCAGTGTTTTTATTTTGTGAGTCTCACTATTATTGTACCAGTAATATACATTTTCAAACTTACTATCTTTTAAAAATATTCAGGTTCAGTCTGAATAGAAGTGCAGTGGGTTTTGTATGTTTTAGTCCTGCTGCTGCTGAATGAATGGGAATTCAGTGGAGCAAGAGTCTGCCCTTAGGTTAAGGCCATTAGTTGGAGTTTTGTTTGGCTGGATTTCATTCTCTAGAATGGCAATGTTAGGTTAAAAGGGAAAGGAGCAAACTGCTTCAGGAGTTTAAAGAAACAGTTTGTTTGAAACCTAGTTACAGTGGGGAAAAATCATAATTAAATTTGGGTATTTAAATACAGGTGGCCCTGTAACACCATGGCAATTTTGTGGTTTTATAATCCTGTTTCCTCCATTTAAAATGATTCTGGATAAAGCTGTCAAATCCACCAAGCAAATAGGGGGAAAATACTGTTTTTAACATTTTATAGTAACCTTAGGTCCTACTAATGAAATACTAATTGAATAATTATATTATTTACATTTTATATTGGGGAATAATCTGCTTAACACCTCTAAATTTTTTTTAGTGCTTGAAGCTTTTATCATCATCATGCAGACAATGGTAGAAAGAAGTAAGAAAACTGCCTCCCTGCATGGACTATTAAGTGATAATATTTGGTAAAAAGAAATTTAAGTTACTTATTTCCATTGGAAATATTTTTAGTGATCAGAATAAAATGGAAAATCACTCTTGGAGTTGGAACTCAGCAATGCAGTGGACACACATGAGTAGTTCATACTGAGTTTAGAGATTGGGAATGACTCAGAGGGAAGAGAACACTAGAAACGAAATGTATATCTAGGTCAAAACTAATTGAATGTTTAATAAGTTAGGCATTTTCATATACCTGAAATGGTGATATTGTTGAGATGATGGTTTTAATTTGATGCAAACACCTCACTGAATAAGCATTGGGGACTGGCATTAATACAGTTGGACTTGCCACCTTTGCACAACAGAACTAAATTAGTTTGTCAAGTAATGAATATTCATTTTATAATAACCAGCATTACAAGAAATTGTATCTCTTAAATACTGGCATATTACAGAAAAGAAGGGACAGGTGTTAACGTTGAGGTCTTTTTATTACCAGAAAGCAGCTGCTGAATTCTAAGCAGTACATTTCATTTGCTTGGAATTTTTGGGAGCCTTTCCTGCCCTCCACCCCATTTTCTGCTGTCTTGAGCTTTTACCTTTTATTAGATGTGAGAAAAAATATATCTAGTGAGCTTTTGTATGCACCCAGTTTAGTGGCGCTGAGAGCTATATCTTTACCTTACTCGGAGAACCATAAAAATGTAACATTTTTCCAACTACTCGAGACAATTACACAATCTTGTGGGGAAGACTGTCATTCTTGTAGCTTACTATATTTGATTTACTTTAATGTAAAGCTTATTTCTACAACTGTTCCATTGTGCAGTAGTGTTTTTTGTTTTCAACAAAAATAGTTCACAAAACCAGACTGTTAGTTTTGTCTTGTAGCTCTATTGGTAAATGGATTGAAACTGGGTGAGCTAACCAGTAATGCCAATTTGCAGCTTGGTCAGTTTTCTTCTGACTGCAGATTCAGAAAGAGGATTGCTATGAACTATTCTGCCCTGGAACTTTTATGAAATAAATTCCCGTTATAAGATGTGAAGTCAGAGGAGCGGTGACTTACTTTACTTGTGGGTTTCCCCTTTTCCTATCCCAAATATGCTATTTATGACAGTAGCATTGGGAACTTTGAAAGAATGGGTGAGAGTTTAACCAGAGTCCTCTCTAATAGCGTATTTCCAGAATCAAACTGTCATAAATTAATCCAAAAACTTTGAAATTGGCCTTCTGAGTCAATCTTGGTACTTGAGGTAGTCACTGCAGTTTAAACTCCAAGAGACTTATGTATTAGTTAACACAGCAGCTATTGCCTACTGTCAGGATTTAAAAGAACCTATTTGATTAATTTGCATCATTAAAACTTGTAGGCAATGGCTTTCATTTTAATTATTGTATGCGATCTGTAACTTGAATACTCAGTTACATTGAAACAGTGATTGTCCCTTAAGTAGCAACATTGTGTGGATGGCTTCTTTGGAAGTTTCTAGTTATAGCTGTAATGATGAGCTCCAGGATGTCTACCTGCTTGACATAACCAGACAAAAATCCTGAGCTCCTTTTAAATGTTGCAGACTTCCATTGTTTTATTACTTTGTGATGAATAGACATAGTGTTCTAGAGTAATAAGCTTTTAGCAGTGGTGGACTGAATTAACACAGCTTGATCTGATGGTGGGCTGTCACTATGGCCACTTCTCTTACTGCCATCCTGGTTTGGGTCAGATAGAATTTCTTTGCTCACAGGATCTGGCCCATGGGTCATAAGTTGCCAACCTGTGCTAGAGCCTAGGGCATTGGTTCCCAACCTTGGGGCATGACCCAAATCAGGGTCATGGGTGGGTGTTCCTCACTAGGGTTGTGAAGGGCACATGTGTACACACACACACACCCCCCCCCCCACCGGGGGGGGGTGCCTCACACAAATGGCCCCGCTGCCCAGGGGCCGCTGCTGCCACACTCCATTCCCAGTAGCCCCTGTGGCGCCAGGTTGGGAGGTCCTGCTGGTTGCCAGTTTAGGGTTGCAGCAAAAAATGTTGGGAATCATTGGCCTAGGGTTAAGCAGTATTCTTTTGTAATTACTTTACAGCAGGGATGGGCAATTATTTGGGCTGAAGGGCCACTTTGGGAGTTTTAGTGGACTATTGTGGACCAGGTTAGCACCTCTGTACCAAAACTCCCTAAGTAGCTCTGTCCCATGCTCAGCTGGGTGTGGATAGGATGGGGTTATGGGTGGGTGAAAAGTGGCATCTGGGAGCTGGTGGGGCTGAGGCTGGGATGAGGATCTCAGGGCGGTGATGGCATGGGGCCAGAACCTGGGGCAGAGTCACTGTCTGCTCCCCTCATGCCCCTGTGATGTGTGCCAGTTCTGTGGGAAGGGGTGTGAGGAGAGCAGATTGTGGCTCTGCCCTGGGCCCCAGCCCCATGCTGTCACAGCCCTATGATCCCAGCCGTTCCCACCTGTCCCACTGCTGGATGCTGCTCCCCACACACCTGCAGCCCCATTCCCTGTCCGCTTGCTCCATCCGGCGCCCATGGCGGTGGGTACAGGGTGGATGGGCCATGGTGCTCAGGCAGCAGTGGCCATGGAGACTGGCAGTGGGAGGCAGCAGCGGTTCCAGTAGTGGCAGTGGAGGCTGGCAGCAGCAGCAGGAAGGAGCCAGGGCTCCTGCGAAGTGAGTCTGGCTGCTGTGCTGCCCCAGCTCTGCTGCACATGCCACAGCCTGGGCTGCCCACCCCTGTATCTGGGCCAGGCAGGGCCGAGGGACCCACCATGGGCTGGACAAAATCCGCTGGCTGGCCAGATCTGGCCTGTGGGCTATATTTTGCCCACCCCTGCTTTACAGTCGCATAGCTAGATTTTTTTTTTTGACAAGCCCAGAATGAAAAGCGTAAGTGTCTTCAGACAATAAAACCATTAAATCAATAAGAAGGACCCAAAACTTATTTTTCAATCCTCTCCTTATTTTTAAACTAATCTCAGAACATTTTTGAGATTAGGCTAGGCTAGATTCAACTTCTGAATGCTTGGCATTAGTTGTATCTTGGGTTAATATGTTGAATATCACGATGAAGAAAATCCCCTTATATTGGAAAGCTCAGAGCTAACGCAGTTAGCTGGACTGAAGGGAAGGGTAACTTTTCCATGGCTATTTGATTCTTGCCTCTTGCTGAGAATGCCCAGGAAGGTGACAGCTGTCATTCTAAAAGAGCATACTTGCCTGCGAAAAATTGAAATCTTCACTTTTTCAATAATAAGATACCAAACTGCAATGAGAGAAGAAGAATCACAGCCTTGTCTGCCCTATATGTGAAGTGGCTGGGATGTGGAGGCTCTGTTTCCCTTTGTTAAACACTGAGGTTATATAGTTCAAGAATTTAAACTAAAATTCTACCCCATTACAGTAGGTCAAATGCTTTTTACTGGACAGATGTTGCTCAGTCTACATGCACACACCTTTTGTGGTACAAGCCTCTGAAATGTTGGCTGTATAGAGGAGCATAGATCACTTCCTGCTTATCACAATGTGTAGGGGCAAACTAAGGAACCTGTACTTTATTCAACAAAGGAACCTGAAGCTGTGAACAGAACTGAGCTGAAGACTGGAATGTGAAAGAAAATGGTTTCTGTCTTTGTTTTATTTTGTTCTCTCTTTTTTTTTTTTTTTTTTTTTTTGCTAAGTCAGGTGGTAGAGATGAGCTCCATGAGGAATGCTGTGATAGCAGATGGATCAGAAGCAATGCTGCTGTTTGTCACTGTGTTATTGCAAGTCTTAAGATTGCTTTTTCTTAAATCTCTAGGCACTAGAGTTAGGTAACTGTATGAAAATCTCTGCTTTCATTAAAAGAAATAGAGTTCTAGCCCCTATAGTTTGAGAGAAGCTGGAAAATGTGATCCAGAGGCAACCAAAATGCTCTTTAGCTTGGACAAAGGTAATCCCTCAATACTCCTTGTTTTAAAATCATTTAAAAATCTGCCTATGACTAGTGTGGGGTTTTTTTTGTTTTTTTCCCCGGGACATGACTCATGATTTTTTTGTCTTTTCTTTTTGTGGTAATGTGGAAGTTGCTGGAAGTCCTGTTAAAGCAGTGCAGGTAGAACAGAATGTCCTAGGATTACAAAAGCCAGGAGTCTGAAACATGTGAACATATGAAAGAATGGCTGAAACATTTCCCTGGCTAAGAAATTGAAAAATGTGGAATGGGGTTGAATGTTTTAGAGATGAGTGCTTGGAGCTGATTGGTGGACCAGAATTTGAGTTGGGATATGCTGGATTAGTAATAAGTGTATGGCCAGGCATAAGTGTGTGTTGTTTCATTTGCAAGAAAGGTAGCTTCTGGGCTTAAGGTATTCAAGTTGCACTTGCATACCTACAGTATGAAGTGCAAGGAAAAAAAGTCAAATGGATAGCTCTAACAGAAAGGTATAGAATTGTTACTCCATAGTTAAAAGATATTTTCCAGCAGAGGGCAGCAGTGTATTTGAAATACTTTGCTCTTACTGCAAAGGAAGAATGAATAAGATTTGGTCTTCTACAATGAAATTTAAAATAATAACAATGGCTGAAAGCCTTGTTTTTAAAAAAGGCTTCACTTGTGGAGTGGAAAACACTATACTGATAGTCAAAATAGAGATGCCTTGTTGATATTTTATAATACCCAAACTATTTGGGTCTCTACACATTCTTAGGTGCAAAATGTATTTTTGCAATGAACAAAATTTTACACAAGATTTCATTTTAATTGGATTAAAAATAACTCTTGTCTGGAATGAAGTTTTAAAAATCTGAGAGAGAGCTTACTTTGATAATATTTGTAAGGTACACAAGGGATTTGATACCTTGCATTTTGTTCTGTTCTAAGCGAAGGGAAGCATTCAAATAGCAAATACTGTATTGCAAACATTGCAGCATTCACTAGTTTTGTTTCCAGGATCTGGCCCTTGGAAGGTAATTATTTAGCAAAGCTGTAACTAAAGCTGTATTCACCTTCTGTTCTTGAAGAAAACAATAGTTTGGTCACTTCATCTTTCAGGTTCTTTGCTAAAGCATAGCAATGGTGATCAGAACATGTTGTCCACATCCAGATGAGTGTGTCTGTGCAGTATGTTCTTTGTTCCATTGTTTTCCATTTTCCAGGGGAGCAGTGTAGAGGGTTTTTTTGATCCCTGAATACCCAGGGGTCCAAAAAACCCTGCCAGGGTGGGGGATAGTGGAATAGTGCGTGTTGGAGCAGTGTGTACTGCCCAAAACTGGATCCAGGCCAGCCGGAGCCACACTTCACTGTTGGCCAGGCTCTATGCAGCAGGATCACCACTGCTGCAGCCCTGGTAGGTTCCCAGGACCCCAGATAAGGCTTCTGGGGCCAGCACTGGGCTGGCCCCAGCCTCCCCTCCTCTAGTCAGGGTAACTTTCCATATGCCAGAGTACATGTGGTATAGGCATTCCCCAGGGACAACTAGCAACAGCACAAGGTGCGCTGCTGCTAGTTGCCCCCAGGGAACCAAATGTCCATGAATGTCTGAACATTTTGAGTGCAAAAGGAATATCCAGTAGCTCTTCAAATAATAATTCTTCCATGTGATTAGCTAAGAAACAGAACTAGTCATGCTAGAGATTTCTTTTTCTCTGTCCTTCATCTTTGGTCTGTGTGCCTGATGTGGCAATTAGTTACATTCTTAATTGGCTTCCTTCCATTCTTGAAAATAGCTGCAAGGCTGCTGTACCTTAGTTTCAGCTGGGGAAAACACATGAGTAGCTCTCGCATGTAGGAATTAGCCATTAGGGGGTGCCATGAGAATAGCTTGTTTGGGAGAAGGTTGTGCACGCTATCTGAGAAGCACTCAATAACCATTACCCTGCAGATTGAAATTTCCGATTCCTCTGCCATACAAATGCACATTCATGCCTAAAAGAAGTATTTTTCAATAAAACAATATGAATTACAGAAAAAAGTGGCTGGTTTGCTGGTTAAAAAATTGCATTCGTGAGGCTCTATTTAATGTAATTAATAAACAGAGAAATACAAAATTTAAAAGCAGGATTATTAACCTGGTAGCATAACAGAAATATGCTTGGTTATCTGTAGCATTCTTGTTTAGGAACAGAAAACAAGGTCATATCTTGGACTCCTAAACATGCTTGGGGACCAAACTGAGTGTGTGTTCACATTGCTTACTTCTGCCCCCCTAAACCTAGTATGGGGGAAAATGTCTGCCTGCCTTCCAACCCTGTAATGTGAGATGAGATGGAGCCCTGAATCTAAACTCTGCACTTTGCTTGATCAAGGCAGCAGCATTATTACAGGAAGAGCAGTTGGGGACAGAATAAGATGGATTTAGCAATATTTCAATGCTGAAACTAGTGGATCCAAACTCCCCTCTTGTGTTCTGGTGTGAGAGGTGGGGTACAGTGCTCTGAAACAAAGTTGACTTTTAGTGGAGACATGAGTAGAGCACAAAAGGCATATGTGGTTACAGGAGAAGCAATATAGAGTGAGGGTGATCTACCTTTCTTGTTGACAAACAGATATCTGTAGTAGGCTTGCTGAATCTGGTTTATTTGCAAAGATGAGTTGTGTTTTGTATCTCAGAAAGATCATTCCTGGGATTGAAAGAGGAGCTTAAAATGAAATTTGGCTCACTTCAGTAACTTGCATGAGCTGTCTGAAACCTGTTATTTGGAGGGGCTTGCTTACTGTGGAATAAGTGATTCTCATGCCTGAAGTCCTGCAGACTGGAATTTAAGAATTACAGTGTGTGAAAATTCACAAGCTTAAACCTGGGTCGTCTTTCTTTTTAGTGTTAGGTATATGGTGACTCTCTCTCTTCCCCTCCCCTGCTTTTGCCCACACAAGCAAAAGGTAGATTGGTATAAGTAAGTATATTGAAGGTGCCTTTTGGATTTCTTTTCTTCTTTTGACTATACCTATATGTTCTGTATTCAGCCTGTGTATTGACCTTATTCTAATTTGTTTTCATTGGGATTTTTCACTGCTCAGAGGTCTTCCTCCATTCTTGTTCATTCCAGTTTGTCACAGGGTCTATCAGACATGAACTTGATAATATATATGTTTCAATGGATGGAAACAGCTGTCATGAGAGTATAAATATAACTGCTTTCTTGTTGCTTTTGTAATGCATTCATGATCCATCTGTGACAGATGCCACTTACGTTGCTTCACCTCTTCATTGAGACCTTTAGTGCTTTGATCCCTCTGATACAATTTATGTGAATTGTATTCCTTAGCAGTACAGGATACTGCCAGGGTGAATTAGTGCTCTGGTCTCCTAGAAAATGTAGTGGGACCAGAATGGAAAAGTGTTATATCCTGTAAAATGTACTGCCAGTGAGATGAGAGGCATTGGGAGTGAGAAAATACTGGGAGAAAAGATCGCTTTGGAGAGCTGTAAAGAGGAGAAAGTACAGATCCTGGAAGAGTTGGGGTAAAGAACTAGAAATGGGAGGAGATGAGTAAAGATTTATTGGGACTTAAAAATTTCACTACCAGGTCCTAGATTAGGGAAACTTGAGAGAGGTGGCAGTTTTCCCTTTCTACCTTCTACAGAGGTGACAGACTTGTCATGCAGCTGGAGGTGTGGGGAGCAGAACAGCCCTGCTGAGCCCAGCTAACATGTAGCTTTCCCTTCACCTCCAGTGGCTAAAAAAACTTTCCCCCCCCCCCCCCCCCCCCGAAGAATGAATAAACCAGTTTGGGAAATCATTGTAGTCCATTATCTCATCTATTGCTTCTGTGATGATATAGTGGTTTTTCTTTAAAGTCTTTTGTTGGAAGTGATGTAGGGGGTGGGCAGCAAAAGTGGTGGAACTCAAGAACTGCAAAGGCATAAACCATCTTGGCCTTTTGAGGGCATAGGTGAGCAAACAAGTTACTGCAAGGCAAAGCAGGGTGGGGTTTTGATGCTCATCAACTACTTTGCAGTCACTGCTAGAGTGTGCACTTTTACTCTAGATAAATGAAAGCTACCTACATTAGATTAACTTTCAGTGAAAAAGAAGTAAGTTGCTGTAGAGCAGTTGGGGAAGGTGAGAATTTGCCTCGTTGTATCTCAAGATAACTTGTTGGCTGGTGCTGGTGGCACAGGGAGGAACCGTGAATGGGTTGGTTCTGCAGCACAGAACAAATTAATACCAACTTGGAACATCAACTTACTCAAATTCCTTAGGGTCTGAGGCATTGACCACTGCCTTCTAGACAAGCTCTGCCTAACACACCCTAAGCATGATTTCTCCCACAGAGGTTTCTTAAGGTAAAAGTAGGCAGAGTTTTATTGTATGCTGGAGAGAAAGGTATGTAGCAGAGGCAACTTTCTGTGCCTTGGAAGAAGTAACCCGCTGAATCCAAATGCCCACTTCAGAATAAAAGGTTAAATTTAGCATTGTATGTTGGGAGGCACTTCAGACTAATGGTGTAAGTATCACTAACCCCACAAGTATAGTTTCTGTGTCTGTTCTGGACCACTACTAAAAAGCATTTTCTTTTGTATCCAAGCTCCATGTTCCAACCTGCCCTGGAACATAAAATATGTAAGAATTAGCTGGATACCAGCTCCAAAAAGGTAAAAGAAACACAATCCACAGATAGGCAAGGGACATCAAAAAGAAGGAGAAAAATTTTCCATGTGGTCATATTCTTGATGTTCAGCAGAACATGTTGAATGGTAGCATGATGGTTTGAGATACATAATTGAATAGTCTAAAGGGGAATGGAGACCAAATACCATATTTACTCAAGTAGAAGACAAGTTGTTTTCCCCCCAGTCAGCATGGGGCGAAAAACTCCTAATCTTACATTTACATACAAGGAAACCTCATTAAATACATTGTCGATCAATTAATCTGCTGCCAAATGCAACATGTGCTCAGTAATGGAAACCAACTACAAAGCTGATTAAATGCAGCAAAGATTGAACATGACTATAAAACGTGGCTTGTGTTGGACAAACATACTGATGGGAACCTGCCACAAAAATAGGTTAGTGCAGCTCATCTGAATAAGATGTATTGCAGTGCCCATCAGCACTGATTCTTTTAACTCATGGTGCACCAGTATATTGAATACATTTCAACTTCCTCTTCACTCTCACAGGTGAGCTGCACCTTTCTTTCCCATTTCCAATGATTCCTGTTTCTTCACCAACCTTACGTGTCTGACAAACTTCATGAAATGGGGCCCCAAGCAGTTTACCCGGAATCCCTCTGTCACCCCCCTCCGCCTGTTGCATATGGCTAGTGTGGCCTTCCCCTCCATAAGATTGCCCTGTACCTCTTCTGCATATAAATTTTTGGAGGATCCCAGGAATCATGACAAGAATACCCTGTCCAGTCCAGAGTGGGAGAGGGTGCTAATTAGCATACAGATCATTTATAGTAGGTATCTGGACTACACACAGCAGTAGAGCTGTGGGATCACCATGGCTTGAAATGCTGTTGATCCTGCTGGGGCCTAGCTTAATGAACCATACGGTAAATCATGAACCTTTGGCTTTGGACTCATTGTGCGTAGCTTGTACTCTCTGTAAGTAGATAAGAAAGTGCTACTTAAAAGTGTGTTTATGGAGAACCTGTGCTAAAACTTGAAGCAGTTTCAAAAAACGAAACTGTCAATTCTGGATGAACTAAGTCTATGAGTACCTGTAATAATTTACCTATATGCAAATTACTACAGGTATGTTTATTTCAAGAACAGTGTTTTGAAATTTGCCCCTCCCTTCCATATGCTCAGGAAGAACAGTGTTTGACGGTAAGGAGCCGGGGAAGGTGCTTCAGGAGGAAGAAGTTGGGCAGAGGGCAAGAGGGGCTACTTGACCCCTCCCCAACCTTATTTTCCATGCTGCAGCAGTGGGAGGGGGACATATTCAAGGCAAACCTTGAATAAGTAGATTCTATATCTGGAAAATTTCTTATAAATTTTCCATATATAGAATCCAATTATTGGGTGTTGCCTTGCATCCAGGGTCATTGAGTAAATATAGTCATTTTAACTTTTTTTTTTTAATGTTCTCTCAGTACTTGTTAATGTACAAGTCCAAAAGGACAAATGTGTGCCCTGTATTCAGGGAGGTCTGCATGTTTATTTCTTTCTGTATGCTGGAATAAGAAGGGTTGGTCATAACAACACCAATCTTCTATTTTGCAGAAAGGAATAGACCATGAATTTTCCATTTCATCATGGAACAAAATAAGAACTTGAGAGGGAAAGACCAGCTTCCAGAACAGTGAATAGCTTGGGAGATTCAGGCAGTTACCTAGGATGTGGGAGAGCCAGGTACAAACTGGAAAGAGTTAGAGACTTGACCCTGGGTTTCCCACATCCCAAGTGAGCACCCCAGCTACAGAATGGAGGCAGGAGGGAGTTGCTGAGAGTGTGATATTCTAGCCTGAACCTGAGCACCTTTATCTGACAAAAGCTTGATTTTTTTTTCTCTCCCTGCAGAATAGCTTGTGCTGATGAATGTGGCTTTTTCTGACCAAAACAAAGTAGTGGGAGTGGGAAAAAAGTCCTGATCAGTTCTAGCAACATAGGGCTAGGCAAACTCAAGAGACCAGAATGTGTTGAGGGGCAAAATTGTGATTAGAACTTAAGTGCCTTTAAGAGCAGTATTTCATTTGAACTATAATTTGACAAGGGATGGTATTTCAGGAATTTGACTGTTAATACCAATGGGGAGTATACAATTTGTAGTGCCAGGTATTAAAATTTTCTTCTGTATCCAGTAGCATAACTGGGAAGGAAGGAAATGGAAGGCGAGCAGGCACTTATTCAGCGTGTGCCGTTTGGGCCCCCTTTCCCCTTTGGGAGTCTTTGCCATAGCAGGTGCAGCCCTGCATTACCTGGCCTTTGGAGCCAGGCAGACACAACCCCTCATCCAGTAGCATTTCTGGGGGACATATAGTAAGAAGCAACTTTGTTTCCCAGAGGTGGCATCTGGCAACCTAGATACGTTCTGTACAAATGGTCAGAATCAATGGTAGAAATAGAAATATTCTAATTATTCCTTCTTGATATGCATTTAGTTTAATGAACGTTAGATGCATTGTAGTATTGGAAATCAATGCTCTGAAGATTTTTGGTAAAAGAAAAAAATCTTTAAATTCACCAATTAGAAGAGAAATAATGATTTCTGAATGACTAAACCTGAATCAGCAGTTCTTGGCCGCATTTATTGTAAGCTTATGCTGTCTCAAGTAAATCTACACCTAAACTTATCAAGAAAACAGCTGGGCCCCGGTTTATGTACCTTGCCTCTGAATATTTTAAGAAAGTGAGGCAGAATGAAGGCTGTCATAGCTGACTAGTAAAAGACTATCTCCCCTTTTCTGCCTCCCCCCCTCCACTTTTTTTTTTTTTTTTTAAATTGCAAGAATGGCCATAAATAGAGCCTTCTCTGGAGGGTCATTTCGTAGAGTTCCTTCTCTTTGTTATCCATTGGTCAATAATTAATTTCATAAAATGACTTTGCACGGGGGGTTGGCCTGTCCTTTGTCAGTTCTCATAGTGTGTGCTTTTAAATCTTAATTGAATTAGCATAATTATGTAATTGTTCAGAGGCATTGGGATGGCTGCCATTTCCTGAATAAATTAATGCATCGAAGAGCTGATATTTGGTTTGTTTGGAATTCTTTTCACCATCCTAGGATTTATGTACATCAGAACAGGTTTTATTTTTAAAATTTGCCTTAGATTTATAAGCATCATTCTGCTAAGACTCTTCATTACCTTGATAATTAGAAGATCCTGCATTGTGGCATCTTTTTGATCACATCATTTGCCATTTAGTGCAAATATTTTTCCAATCCCTTTGAATAGCCAGTTGACCTTTTTTTGAGCTACCTGTGCTTAACAAATCACAAAGATAATACAAGCTCTTCCTTGTGGTCTCAAGCTTTAAACTAAATCTTTCATTGTAATAATAAACTGGGTTCAAATTCCCTGTTACTGCTGGAGCGAGGGGTCCTTTGTTTAATTGAGAATAAGTGAATACTCTCTAGTTGGAAGGGGGAACATTCTTGGGGTAATATTTTGTAGAGGTACATCTATACATTGGTTCATATCGTATTGGCATCAATAAAAGGAAACATGGGCGACTGGTGCCACCTTAGTCAGGCGAGGCATGTGTGTCATTCCCCTCCCCCCACGCATGACCAGTCAGCAACCAAGGGAGGGGGCTTCCCCCCCACGACTAATCTCGCTGACTAGGCCGATCGCGAAGTGGCTGTGGCCGCTTCTCAGGGTGCTGTGGCGCTGGCAGGGGGGGCACCGGCACTCCTGCCTGCCCCCTGCCCATTGCCTTAGCGGCGAGCATGGCCAGTCAGGGGGTGCACATTCACCCCCTATGCATTGCCACTGAAAGGAAAATTGGCATTATCAGCAATCTGCTTTTTTTGGCAGATGTGGGTGATATTGTTGCCAATAAATGCCACATGCATGCTCACAGCTGCAGCATGCACGCGGCCATCCTGGCTGCTTGGAAAGCAGCGTCTAGCTGGTAAGTCTGGGGGGAAAGGGACAGGGGGAGGGCAGATTAAGGCCCCTGCAGTGAGGGAGAGTGGGGCTGGTGTTGGGGCAGGTGCTGCCCAGCTGGGGTGGGGCTGCAAGTGGCTTGTCCAGGTGGCACGGGGGGGGGAGGGTAGTGGGGAGCAGCTCCCACTGGTATGCACACCCCCAGGGAAGCCATGGGGGGTGTACCCCCTGGATCTGTCCACAGGGTGAAGGCAGACTGCTGCTGTGGGCTGGGGCCGGGGTTGGTGCTAGGCTATTCCCGGTAGGGGGGTTGGGCCAGGGCTGAGCTCAGGATGGTTGGCAGTGCTGTGAGAGGGGGCTATGGAGAATTTTAGGGTGGTCACAACCCACCCTGTAGACATCCCCCCCATCCTAGTAGTGCCACTGCACAGGTCTGTGGGGCACATACTTTCCATGGCTCCCCTGGGGACACGCATAGTGGTAGGAACCCTTCCTCCCCACCCTGCCCTGGCTAGACAACGCCTACCCAAACCCAGCCCCACTCCCTCCTGCACAGCAGGGGTCTCAATCTGCTCCCCCCCTCCCCAACGCCCCTTCCCTTTCCCTGCCCATTCTTCCCCAACAGACTTACCAGCTGGACGCTGTTCTTCAAGCTGCCAGGCTGCATACCGGCAATCGGATTGGTATTAGCTGATATGGCTTGCTAATAATCGGCCATCGATATTGGCCCCCAAAAACGTTATCGGTGCACCCTTACTGTTTTTAGCGAAAACCTTTGAAAATATGGCAACTTTTAGGAAAGTGTCATGCAGCAATGCTGGAGTACTAAAGCTTTTTCAGAATTAACCCCTCATTACATTTCTGAGTAAGCAGTTTTGGCTTTCTAGTTTTCTAGCAGCACCGCTTCTACACTTTAGGATACTCTGTATGGAAGTCAGTATACCCAATGTACTATGTCATAAGGTTGATAATTAAAAATGTTTATAGATGCTTTCTTACTAACAAGTGAAGATCCTCCTACATTACAGTTATTGGAAGTAGCTGGGAATGTCTCTCATTTGTTCCACAGGGAAAGCTTTTGGGTTTGATCAGTTTAAAACACTAGGTACACTCACATATCTAACTGACTTTTGAATAGGTAGGGGTGAAGAGGAAGCTTATATTTACCACTCTACATTTCAGACAGTATATATTTCTGAACCTTAGAGATCAAGAGGCATCTTTCAAACTGCTATATTATGGTTTGTTGTAAAAGATACAAGAAAAATGCTTGAAACTTCTACTAAATGCAGTTTTGCACATATGTATAGAGATGCATATTGAAGTAATTTGTAATATTACAAGGAGTGTCAAATAAGGATCTTTGTGTACATTCTTATTTTCTCCTGAATAACTTGTGCAACTTTGCTGGCTGGGTGAATTGGTCCCTCAAACTCATTAAATTAAGCATTTGTTAAAATTAGTTGTCTCTCTTCTCTCCCTTTTATTTTTTCTAAATCCTTTTCAGAACCTGGGATATGTTAGATTAAATGCAGTACCTTTGCTGAGGAAATCATACACAGTATGGCTAGTCCCAGTAGAAATTTGTGATTATTCTACTGGATAATTTCACTTTTAATATTTTTTGTCATAGTCATGATTTTCGCCCTCTAATTTGTCCAAGCATTTTCTCAATTCCAGCTGACATTCATATTGTCTTCCTTCCACAGCTGTGGTAATGTTGGCAGCAGCTTGTTAATTTTTTTCCCCCTCCCACAAACTGCTTTCGATTGCAGATTACAATGTGCTGAGCTGCTTTTGTGTTGGATACAGTTTAAATGTCAGCCATTCAAATTCATTTTTTATTTTCTGCATGCTCTTTTGATTCATATGAAATATGTTTTCTAATACATGTTAATTTGCTTTTGTAAGACTGAGTGGTCACATTGTTTTCTTTATTAGCTAAAGTTACAAATCTGTTGATTTCCTATTGTACAAACAGGTTTTAGTCTTTGAAATAATGTAACCCATGTTGGAATTTTTTCTTTTGTTTTTTTTTCTTTCCTTGTTCCCATTCCCTCTGACACATCCTTGCATAATAGCCAATGGTAAATACTCATGTTGAGAATAATGTAGATGAAGACATACAGGTTGATACTTGTTTAATTTTCATTTTTTTCAGAGAGTATTTGGGAGATGAATTTGATTCTCTGCTCCGTCAGAGACTGTTTTTGAAGATAAACACATTTAAAGATTTTTGAGGTGTTTAGATATGATACAGGGAGCCAAATAAGGGGTTATTACATTCTTTGTAGCATTTTGTTAGACATCTAAGTTGTTTCATTGTGTGATTAGTAACTAAATGCTTCTGATGGCTTGTTTAAGCTTGTAAACATCTTGTCTTTTGTCTGAGAATGAGAAGGTTGCATGCACATTCGGTGAGCCTTCTTGAGCTATCTGGATCCACGCGGACTCTATCCACGAACAAACATCTATTTGCATTCCTGGAGTTTTGTGCATTCTGTCTCTCACAAGACCTAAGCACATTAAGGCATGTCAACCCAAACCTGTGATCCTGACCCATGCCTTTCCTGGCTCATGAAAGAGAGCCATGAACATCAGATGCCACGCTTGTCCAAAATAACTAATAACTTGTTCAAGGATTAATTTTTTTTTGTCTTCCTCCTTGAAACACTCAGTAGTTCAATCAGTACTGCTGAAACACATTGGTTCTAGGCAACTACTGCTTAGCACCAAACCTGTTTGTAAGATAGGTTTGTAGAAAAACTTGTCAAAGGATGGCTACCAGCTCCTAGAATTGAACCTAAATTCTGGATTTGGAATAGTCTGGAAAGGCATGGAACTGGAACTGCCTCAATAGGACTGAGGGATAACCATCTGTCAGTGGAGATGAGGTTAATCTGTTCTCATGCTCTGAGGCTTGTCTTCTGCTTCTCTTCGTGGCCCACCCAGGAGAAGGCAGAGATCCCAAGTAACATATTAAAATTATCAGAGTGCTTCTTGAATCAATATGTCCAATTGTTGTCTCCTTCACGAGAACCGTGACATATAAGACATCCCCCAGGAATCAATTCTCATCAATCCTTTGACCATCTGAAGGAGCCAGGAAGTGAACAATATGCACTTCAGTGCCAGTGCCATGCAGATCTAAACTCAAAAGAACATGTAAAGGAAACACTTATTTGCTCTGTACTAGTTGTAGGATACCAGGTAATAAGCAGTTTGAAGATATGGTATTGTTGTCCCTTGGCTGGATAGATCATATGATTGATGCATGAAAACCAATGGTTACAGCTTGTAAGGATAAAATGGGGAGAAAGGAGAAGGCTATCTATTCTCTCAGTGTAAAGTGCTATATTCGTATCACAGTCAGCAGTAAACCCTGCACTAATGACTAGCAGTTTTCCTCTACGTTTTGTAGTCTTCTTACAGCTTTAAGAGCATGCCATACAACATTCTGTCCATTCAGTTAAAACATTGAATCACGCTCACAGCAGGCCACCGCTGCTTCTGGCAGCCGTTCCTGCAAATTTTTGCTTAGGCAGTCTTCCTCTACTGATCCTGTCTCCAAATCCTGCACACGCAAAGGATTTTTTTGGTGATTTGTCTAGATCTATCCAGATACCCTGTAAACTTTGGACAATTGCCTCTTCATTAGCTGTATACAGAGCATAGCTAACATGTAATTTTCTTTTCTTTCCTGTATGAGAGAAGAAAGCTTCTTAACGTCTTGTTTCCTTAACTCCATGCCTGGAACATAGTAAGTTCTCAAAGACAAGAGCCTGCAGTTGTTTCCTTTTATGCATCATAATACTCAGCATCATATAGATGCTCAGCTGTCTATAAAAAAGAAACCTGTATTGGCTCTCCAAGTGATGTTTATAATCCCTTGTAACTATGCTGTATTTTTATTTTATGTATTTATTTTTTTGAAATACCGTGTATTCCAATGTCTCTAGTTTTGGGTAGGAATATTTTTGCCCTTTCAACAGATTAAGGTATTACCATTTGTACATTCTTTTTGCATATCTGTAGATTTGACTTCTATTTCTGTGGCTGCTCTTCTATAACAGGTTTTTTTTACCACTTATTGCAACAATCCAATCAGGTTAGTATCGTCAGCGAAGTACAGATTGCTAACTTTCCACCCAGTGATGATGCATCATCAATGGTTTTTCCTAAGACTTCTGGATAATTGTTGAAGTGATACAGTGATAACATACAATTTCATAGATTTCATAGACATTCAGGCTGGAAGGGACCCAAAGGATCATTGAGTCCAGCCCCCTGCCCCAGGGCCAGGAAGTCAGCAGGGACCATAGGATCCCAGCAAGATAAACATCCAAATGTGTCTTGAAGGCATTCCAAGTGGGTGCTCGAACCACCTCCGGCAGCAGTCTATTCCAAACCTTGGGGGCTCGGACAGTAAAGAAGTTCTTCCTTATGTCCAGCCTGAATCGATCGCGGTGGAGTTTGTGACTGTTTGATCTTGTCATCCCAATTGAGTTTTGATATTTATCCTCCTGATGCCAAATAATAAATTAGCTTTAGTGCTTCTGGAGCTTGAGCAGTTGTGCTGGTATAGAGGTTTTGTTTTAGTCTTACGATTTTACTTGCTCCAACCAGCCACAGGTTTGTGCAAAAGAGGTTTATCCCACACGCAGGTTTATCAAATGGCTTAGCAAGTCCATAAGGACACAGACCCTTTTTTCCATCCTTCTCCAGCACTTTCTTGTATAGCACATGTAGATTGAATATTTGTTTCACTGATACTTTCTTGGGTCTAAACCCAGTTTATTCAGCCAGAAAGTTCTCAAAATTGAGTGCAGTTCTCTTCAAGATGATGAACAACAACAATTCACAAGAGTGTATCAGTAGTTTCCATAAACCTACTAGTTCCCCCTTTTTGTGAACAGGAGCTTCAATATACTTGTGTCCAAGTCCTGAGCCATTTTCCGGACTCCTTAATTGCACTGACAAGCGTGTGTTAGGCCCAGATGAGAAGCTATTCATTTACTATGTTTTAATTAATTCTTCTTCAGTATTATCCTCTTGGCACTTGATTATTCTTTTGGTGGCTTTACTGCATCCTCAGCTTTGAGAATGGAGTGAATGTGCTGTGATACATGGATTTTTATCTCCTGGATCTCTTCTGCCCCTTTCACGTTCAGTATTGGCTTTGTTTTATTCATGTAATATAGTTCTCAGCAATACATGCCCTAGGCATTGGATGTTATGCTGTTTTTTTTTCTTTTGGATTTTTGCAGAGAGGTGTTTTTGAAAGTTTGTATTTGTTAAGGCTTTGTAGTGACATTCACTACAAAATAACTCTATATAACAATTGAATATTGTTCACGCCAGTCTTCTGCCACTCTAATTGCAACCCATGTCATACAGGAGAATTTTCTCCTAGTTTCATCCATCTTCTTATAGAGCCCGTAGCTTCCTGTGATCACACTACTTGATAATCTTCTCCATGAGTCACGGTTTCTTTAGAATCTGCTTCCACAGGAGCTTATCTATCCTCTCTGTAATGCAGAAGGAGATGCTGTGCTCTATCTGATCAATGCTACCCATACAGAGGTTGACAGCTTGCAGATTTTGTATAGTCTTGTTTCACAGACTTCCAGTTTTTCATTGTTAAAAGAACTCTGAAAAATATCTACTGGTTTTCTTTGCTTGGTGGTTTGGCTTTTACTAAGTTATGATTGCATCCTATATTGATAATTATGAAGGATTGACTCCCCATTGGTTTGGTATACTACCTCTTCAGAGCCAAGGTGTAATCTCTCTGTGTATAAGTATACATCTCTGACAATGCCCACTAACTTGGGGATGCTTGAACAAAGCATTTGTTATTAATAAGTCCTAACTCTTTCCTATTGAACGTTGCTTGACTTTTAATCCGTTGCTGTTTGTTGGAATGTTCAGATAGGGCAAGACACAGTTGTACTGTGCTGAGAATATTATTGAGGGGCAGAGGGTAATGTATACCAGACACTTTAGGTGTTAAGATATTTCTATAGGGAACAGCTGCTAGTCCCATCCATGTTCCTGTATAACTTATTGATTTATCCTTATAGTCACCTATGTGGGGCCTAGCTCTACAGAACAATTACATTTTAAGGATGAGTTGCTGATGTGTGAGGGTCATCAGCGCATTGCTGACTGCTCACTGTGTAGCAGACTACAGTCTGATCTGCTTGCTAATAAGCAGCACATCCCTATATGCTGTAAGTGTAAGTGTTACATTTTACAGTAGTCATTCCACTCCTGGTCCATCTGGACTCTCACAAAACAGAAATTTCCATCGTTTACAATGAGGGCTCATTTTGTCTAGTTGAAATTGACCTACTTTCATGGTGTAAACATTTCATGGGCTGTTGGCGGTGCTTGTTTAGCCAATTCAACTTGCTTGGAAAAAAGCATCCTTGGAATCACCCAGTGTATTGCATCTGTTTCCTTGGATGCAGCAGCCAGCGTGTTATCACTGTGCTCTACTTTCTGTCTTTATGAATTATGGACTGTAATGATGGAAGTATCCACTGCCATTGGCAGCCAAGAATGGTAATTCCGAGCAGAGATGCTATGCCTCCAACAATACATGGAGAGTTCCTTCTAGGTTGGCCACCTGCATTAAGCAGTTTGGCTTACTCTAAGAAAGTCCTGGACACTAGCCCCTCTCATACTTTTTTTCAGAGGAAACATCTTTGCTGCATCAAGGCTAGTGATGGGCAGTTTGGCTGTCAAAAGTAGTTGGTTTCAGCAGCTGTTTGTGGCACATTTATAGGCATGGGGAGCTTTTCTGTCATAATGGCTCTTTTAGGAGGTGAAAAAGGGGAGGGCACTCTCCTTCAGATGGCATTTTACATAAGTTACAGATAAATTGGAATTATAGGCAGCTTGGAATTGTAGAACCTTGAATGCTTATGGATTAAACTACTAAAATTCTACTAACTGCTAAAATTAAGAGGTTGCATTAGTGGGCATCTCTAACAGGTCATGCTCTGGGAGATTTGTGATGCCTAACTGACATGGAGTCCTGCCATCTGTCCCCCAGTGCTGCCCCTGGGTCTCAGAGTAAACCCACAGGCTGCATGCAGAGTGCACTAGACGGGCCCTATGCACAGGACCCCAGACCCATGCCACACGTGGTGCCCACCCTGGCTGCTCCCGGACCTGCACCACACGCAGTGCGCATCCCAGAAGAGCTGGAACGGGCATCATATTCAGTGTGGGTCCCAGAGTGGGAGCCATGGGTGCTGGATCCAGCTTGTATGGGTGTGGGTCTGTGGGCCTGATCTGGTCTGTGGATAGGCCCGATGCTGCTTATCCAGCCCGTAGATGAGTTTGACACCCCTGATATAGAAAGTATGTTTATATTATGCAGCCAGTAGCAAAACTTAGGTTATAGAAATAATAGAACAATATTGTGAACTCAGCAGTGGGTAACACAGTAATGAGTCCCATTCTCACATAGTTAATTGCTCAGGTTCATTCCTTGATCATGATGTAGTTTCATTTATTTTGTGCAAATGGACTATGTATGCTGTGTGTGTGTGTGGAGGGTATGTAGGGAGGTGTGGGTGCTTATAGATGGTGGGGTATACATGTGGGGCCCCCCTACAAACAATCCTCCCTCACATAGGCCTCCCTACCCACATTGCGCACAGCCCCTGCTGCTAGTGGTGGTGGCAGGCAGCAGGCCCTCAGGGTGCTGACAGCCCGTGGCAGGCAGAGCCCTCCAGCAGCATGCAGTCCCAGCGAGCTGAGGCTGGGCCACTGTTTCTATCACATGGGGCTTGCATGGAGTTCTCAGGTTCTCCACCTGAGCCCTGCATGGTGAAGTCAGTGGTGCATGTCATGGGGCTTGGCCAGAGGAGCAGGGAGAGGAATGGAGCAAGTCCGGCTAGATAGCGCAGAGCTGCCCAACGTTCCTCATGACTTGCACATGACAATGAGCTGGGCTGGGCCATGGGCTCCATCAAGCAGAGCTATCCTGTGAAGGTGTGCAGCTCTAGCGGAAAACCCAGGAACTGCGTGTGAGCCCGGGGGAGCCCTGCGTGTTGGAGCCAGGTGGACCCTGCATCCTCACCAGCCTGGCGCTCCTGCTGCCCTGCCCTGGGTGCCTGCCAGCACTTAGCGTAGGCCCTGTGCTCCTACTCAGCTGCTGTTTCCTGTTCACTACCACTTTCCTACTCGCCCACTGTTGCTTGCTACCACTTTCCCGCTCTCCCACTGCTGCTTCCTGCCCTTGCCGTTCCCTGTCTCCCCCTGCCTGCTGCTGCCCTTCCCCCACCCACTGCCGCTGCTACTTCCTTACCTGTGGGGCCAGGGTCAACGCCGTCCCATGGGTGAGGATGGGAGTGCAGCACTCACTGCCCACACAGGAGTGTGCAGGGCTTGGGGCCCATTTGAGCACAGCAGGGGCAGCCTTGGGGACAGGCTGGATACAGTGAATTGCTAAGCACTGCCCATGGGCCAGATGAAATTGCCTGGTGGGCTGGATCCAGCCTGTAGGCCATATTTTGTCTGCCCCTGGTATAGTGTGTGGCAAAAGGGCTGATGGATGAAAAGGAGAGTATTTAATAATAGTAAGGAGATAAACTTGGGTCTGTATAGATAGTGTGATCATATGTCCTGAGCAAACTGGAACAGTCCTGGCTTCAGTTACCCAGTCCCATCCGGCTGGTCAAAAGTCCTGGAGTGGTGGCTGGTGGGGACACGGAGCAGCATGGTGCGTCAGGTAGATGGCTGGGCAGGCACCGCTGCTGCTGGGTGAGAGCAAGGCAGGCAGACTGCAGCAGGTGCCACCCTGCTCCAGTCTGCCTGACTTGATCCCATCGAGCAGCAGCAATGCCTGCCTGGCACACAATGCCATTCCATGTCCCCACTAGCCTCCGCTCCAGGACTTCTGACTAACTGGCCAGGACCAGACTACAGAAGTCTGGACTGCCCCAATTTACCCGAGACATACAGTCACCCTATGTATAGAGTGCATAGAGTTATACAACAACTACTAAAATAGTGTATTCCATTCTGACATGCACATGTCAGAAATGAAAGAGTTAAAAGAATGGTTATGATTCAAAGGCTAGAAAGCTAGCCTAAGGATGCGACACCTAGGAACTAAATCTATTCAGCATATTGAAGAGAAGATGAAGAGGTACAGGCACTTTCATAAAGAAAAGAGATCTGTTTTGGGGGAACTCTTCTGTCTTGCAGACTAAAGCATGAGACCAATGGCTAGAAGTCAACCTTAAAATAATTTACAATTTTCTAGTTATAGGGGCATTAAAATTTTGGAGTAACTTTTCCCAATAGGTGGTGCACTCATCAACGCTTGGAGTCTTTTAAAACAAGATCTGATGTTTTTAGAAACAGACTCTAAATCCAGCTTCTGAGAGAGATTTTGCACTTTCAGATGCAGGACGAGACAAACCATCCTAACTGTCCCCTCTAGCCTTAGTTTAGTCCGTGAATCTGCCTGTCAGCACATGATCACATTGCTGTCATCCAGATGATCCAGTGTTTGGACAAGATCAGCTCATGGATGAAGGACAGCTGGCTGAAACTGAATTTGGGCAAGAAGAGATAGCTGCAGAGGAAAGCGTTTTGAAAAATGTGCTGCTGAGGTTTGGTCTCCTTTGACTGAAGGTATACACCTACAGTTGACCAGTTCAGTTCATAACGTAGAAATTGTTGCTAACATTAAGCTATTATATTACATAGTGGCATCCTTGAGTAAAATTTTCTATCTTCCCTACTTATATGGGAGATTCTGTTCTATTCTAGTTGATGATAATACAGCCTTAGTTATTTTTGCCTTTGTTAATTCTTGACTGGACTACAGATGGAACTGCAGTGAGCTCTGCTCTCCCCAGCGGCTCCCCGACAGCTGGGAGCAGTCCAGGCACACGGGGCTGCCCAGCCCCAGGGGGGAACTCTTCCCCCTCCTCCCTCTCCCCCACCAGTGCAGGGTGTGGAGGGGGGCTCTTCCCCCTCCTCCTGTTCCTCCCCACCCTCTTCCTCTCCCCCCCTGCCGCCGTGGGGTGGGGAGTGAGGCACTGCAAGGCTGCTCGGCCCCAGAGGGGGACTTTTCCTTCTGCTTCTTTCCCACCACTGAGGAGTGAGGAGGGGGGGCTCTGTGCAGTGCTTCCCAGTCCTGGATGGGGCTCTTCCCCAACCCCCACCACCTACAAGGCGGGGGGGGGGGCGACAAGGGGGGGGGGGGGGGGCTCTGTTCTATGTTGGAGATGGTACTTTTCCCTCTCCTCCTCCCCCTTCCCTGGCCCCTGCTGCTGAGGGGGGCCTTATGTGAGGCTGCCTGGCCCCAGCCCTGGAGGGGGACACTTCCCCCCCGTGGGGCAGGGGGGCTCTGTTCAGTGGGGGGGTAACTCTTTCCACTCCCCCTTCTCCCTTTGCCACGGTGGGGTGGGCTGGGGAGGCACTTGCAGTGCTCCCCGGCCTGGCCCAGCTGGGCCACAGGGAGAGGCTGTAACAGAACTGCAGCTGCCGGGGGTGGCCTTGGCCCTGTGACCCAGCCCAGCCTGGCCTTGCTGAGCCCCGGCTAAGGCAGCCACTTGGTAGGGTCAGGCAGGGCTGGGCCGTGGAGGGGAGACGGGGGCCACCCCGGCGGGTGCAGCTCAGCAATGGGGAGGCAAGCACAGCTGGGCAGCTGCTTCCCCTCTCAGTGAGTGCACCCTGGTGCACATGGTCGTTGGCTGGCCAGGCAGCAGCTTATCCAAGCCTGCTTGCTGATGCTGCGGGGGCAGTGAGCCTCCATGGTGGGTGGCTGCAGGGCTCCAGGTCCACAGTGGGTGGCTGCTGGGCTCAAGGCCTCTGAGTGGCCCAGCTAAGCTGCTGCCTGGCCAGCCGCCAGCTGTGCATGCCAAGCTGCATTTGCTGACAGGGGAACCAGCTGCTCAGCTGTGCTTGCCTCCCCATCACTGAGCTGCATCTGCCCGGGGTGGCCTTGGCCCGGCCTGGCCTGGCCTGGCCCCACCAAGCGGCTGCCTTAGCTGGGGCTGAGCGAGGCCAGGTCGGGCCTAGCCACGGGGCTGGGGCCACCCCAGGCAGCCGTGGCTCCATTACAGCTGCTTCCCGCACCCTGGCTGGGCCGGGCCAGGTACCCAGCACTGAGCAGAGCCCCACCCCCACCCTACAGGGAGTGGGGAAGTATCCCCTCTGGGGCCAGAGCTGGGCAGCCTCTCACAGAGCACCCCCCACCCCCTGCCCTGCGGGGGCAGGGGCAGGGTGAGGAAGAGGAGGGGGAAGAGTACCCCCAGCATGGAATAGAGTCCCCCTCCCTGCCCTGTGAGAATGGGGAGGAGGCGAAGTGTCCCCATCTGGGGCCAGGCAGCATCACATGGAGCCTTCCCCCTCCACCCTGTGGCAGCAGTGGAGGAACAAGGGGAAGACAGGAAGGGAGCTCTATGCAAGGCTGCCTGGCCCAGCCCCGGAGGGGGACTCTTCCCCTTGCTTCTGCCTCACCCCCATGGGATGAGGGGGGGCTCTGTGCAGCACTACCTGGCCAGGGCGCAGGGAGTGGCTGTAACTGAACCACAGCCGCAGGGGGTGAAGAGTGGGGGAAGAGTCCCCCTCTGGGGCTGGGCAGCTTTGCATAGAGCCCCCCTAGCCCTGCAGCAGCTAGGCGAGGAAGGGGGAGGAGGAGGAGTAGTTCCTCTCCAGCAGCCCACAGAGCCTCCCTTCCCCACTGTGGGGGAGGAAGAGGAGGGGGAAGTTCCCCCCCCAGAACACAGAACAGGGCCTGACTCCCTGCCTCACGGGACAACTGTCCTGGCATGGCCCCATTAAGGTGAAGGGGGCTGGGAGATAGGTTAATTCCTCCCTCCATCTCTTCTTATAGAGTCATAGATTGTAGAGTCGGAAGGGACCACAATGGATCATCATGCCCGCCCCCCTGCCCCTGGCAGGAAAGAGGACCGAAGTCAGATGACCCCAGCCAGGTGACTATCTAGCCTCCTCTTGAAGACTTCCAAGCTAGGTGATAGCACCACCTCTCTTGGAAGCCCATTCCAGATCCTGGCCACCCTTACTGTGAAAAATGTCTTCCTAGTATCTAACCTAAATCCACTCTCAACTAGTTTACACCCGTTATTCCTGTCTCGGACGGCCGGAGCCAACTCGAGGTGATTTTAGAAATTACTCGTTTGCTGGGCGGGCTGGTGAATGGAGAGGCAGACAAAGCTTAATGGTTGCAAAAACTTTACTTACGCCGCTTGTAGCCACGACGCAGATGGTCCGGTCGTTTGAACAACTATGTGAGTTGCTCCAGCTGGCAAGGCTCAGGCCAGCTAATCCGTCCACAAATTAAGCAGTCGGGGAAAGGGTACGTCGAGGATTGCGCTCGGCGACGGGGAGAAGAATCGATAGGTGATCAGTCTATCGATCAGCTCAGCCGCAAGTCAGATCTCTCTAGAGGCACTCTGCAGCGTGCTCAAAGTTCTCTGACTTGGGCGGAAGTCGCAC
>NW_005842156.1:202300-207812 GCF_000455745.1 Alligator sinensis | reverse complement strand
CCCTAAGCCAGTTGGCCACCCACCTGACCGTGTAGGCATCCACTCCACAGTCTGCTAGCTTCCCAATGAGGATAGAGTGTGAAACTGTGTTGAAAGCCTTCCTAAAGTCCAGGAAGATGACATCAGCTTCGGCTCCCATGTCCAGGCAGTGTGTGACCTGGTCACAGAAGGCTACAAGGTTTGTCAGGCAGGATCTACCTGTGACAAACCCGTGCTGGTTTCCCCTCAGCATCGTTCTGTTCCCTTATGCTCTTCAGCTGGAGACCACCAGCCCCAGGGGCCACCACTGCAGCCCCCTCCCCTCTGCTCCCCAGCTGCGGTGGGGAAGGAGGGAAGAATTAGTCCCCTTCCTGTCCACTTTGCCTTAACAGGGCCATGCTGTCCCGTGTTTCGCCGTGTCCCGTCCCTGCTCCGGCTAGAGAGCAGAGGGGAGGGGCCAGCCCAGCCCAGCCCTCGAGCAGAGGTCTGGGTCCAGCAAGAGGCCTGGGACAGACTTTGAATAAACCGGTTTGAGCCAAATCAGTTCAACCAGGTTTATCTCAAACTGGTTTCAGCCATTTTCAAACTGGTTTATGTGCACTGAATGTCTGTTCTGTTACAGCTTTAAACCAGTTTCTGATCACTTAAACTCATTTATGTGTAATGTCTGTCCCTAGCCAGGGAGGTTAGATTGGGTTCAAAATGGCCACCTGATCTAAGGTAAGCCAGGATGGGGGGATCTAGCATGGGCATTAGGGGGACTTTATGGGCAAGCAGGCTGGTGGAGAGGGAATTGATGTTGGTGATCCACAGGGTGATGGAGAAACAGGTGACACATGCAGGCAGAGCCATCTCAAGGGGTGTGCGGGGCCTGGGGCATATCAGCCTGTGTAGGGCCCAGGGCAGGGGAGCAGCTGGATCCAGCGGGCGGGGGGGGAGCCACAGTCAATGGCGGCCGTGGTGGGGCCTGTACTGCAGTGACCATGGCCCCCCCGCAAAGCATGGGGCCTGGGGCAGTTGCCCTGATTTGGCCCCGCTAGGGACAGCCCTGCAGACAGGAATGATCAGTGGGATCAGGGAAGCAGGGGCATCTGTGGCAGAATGGAGAGGATGACAGGTGGTACCCATGAGGGCTTGCTGGCGTCCAGGGAGGTTTGAAGGGATATGGGGAGCTTGTGGGGTTCACAGAGGGACTTGAGGGGGATCAGAGATTATTTTTAGGTTCCTGAGCCCCCCACCTTCTCCCCAGCAAACCTACACCCTCGTCCCTCTCCTCACTGGGATTTACTTGCTCAGCTCCTGGCAGTGGCAAATGCTGATAAAACTGATGGCACCTGGAACATCATGCAGGTTGGAGAGCGGGGGGAGGGGACTTGACTGGTTCATGAGAGGAAGGAGGGAGATAAGGGGCCAGGAGGCTAAAAATAGTTTGGTGCCAGGTGGTAGGAGGTGTGAAAAGTGCAGCACCGGGACAGGGGCTCCCAGCTGCGCTTTCCCAGCCCCAGATGGCTCAGGTAACTGTATAGAAGGTCCATGCCCCGGCTAACCTAGATTGATTAATCTGATACTACATCGATTCAGGTCTATCTTAGGCTGGGTTTCACAGTTTTAAAACTGGTCTGCGGGTGTGGAATTTCTGTATAGCTACAGGTTTAGATTGATTTCGGATCACCGAGACTGGATCGGAGTATGACCTCTGCACTGGGATGAACTAAGTTACATTGGGTGGTCATTTTGAACACAGTCTAACTTCCTGCACTTAGCCTAGGTGTGTATGTCTTCCAATAAATAGTATAGAGGTTAGAGTACGTAGTAACAGGAACATATAGTAAATGCACTATTGAAAGGCTATACTATGATGCTATAGTATAGCTAGTTATACTAGCTATACATAGCTATTACTATGATGAAAATGGCAGTAGAACCTAGATAGAAAAAACTCCAGACTTAGTCCTATATAAAATCCAAACTTCCTAAGAAAGTTTGTGGCAAAAATTTCTTAGTGTGAAGTGAACAGAGAGAAATAAATTTTCTTCCTATTTAACACAGCACACAATTCAGGAGTTGAACATTAAACTATTACATATGACTAATTTTAGAGGCCAGATTTTTAAAAGCAGTTGGAGTGATGAACACTTCAGCAGCTGACCCTAAAGGTCAGAAGGAATCAGGTGAGCTTGGTTCAGTGTGTGGTTAAAAAAGGATCTTCTGAAGGTTTAGTTTAGCCGCTTGATATAACCAATACAAATGAGAACACTTTCATCATTGGCAGTGCTTTGAGGAAAAATAGTGTTGAAGCCAAAGGCCATGTTCAGTTCTAGTTGGTTGGCAAGCTGGTTATTGGAGTATTCTGAAAATTGGTGCTGAATAGCAAATACTGTGGGGTGATTTATTTCGCAGAGGAGCTGAATTACATTCCTTCCGTTGGCTTGTGGTGCAGAAAGATCGTGCAATTTTGTGCATGATTTAGGGTTATGTTATAAAACATTATATGAAAAATGGATGAACAGAACACCCATGTTCTTACAAAATATCTGCATGTGGAAAAATTTGGAAATCGTAATTAAGTGCCAATACCAACTCTGAGCTTGATAGGTGCAGCCACATTTGTTCTTAAATGTATTTATTGCCTTTGAAACAGAACTTCCAGAAAAAATAAATTAAAACCTTAGAGCATTGCAGTTTGATATATAAATGTTTTGCTATAAGAAATAATATTATTTCTAATAGAAAAAATAATATATACTGTATGAGGTGTATTTGGTTACTCTTCCTGGTGTTTATATGTTGGAATATCACTGATAGATAATGGTATTGTCATTTTTATAAGCAAAGCGAAGATAGCTTTAAAAGAGAGAGAGATGCATATGAGGTTACTGTACGCAGGCAGTGATTTGAATTCATTTATTTTTTTAATGGAAGAAAGTAGGCTGTTCTCTGGTAATATTATCAGGACTTTGTAACAAAAGACAATTTAAAGGTGTCTGTGCCTTGATGACCAACATGGAGAGAGAGAGAGAGATGGAGAGACTGACTTACCTAAAATATGCAATAAAAAAAGGAAAAAATACTATGCTGGTTAGACTCCAAAACATGAGCACAAATAAAATTCCAAAGGCAGTGTGCAAGAAATTAATGTAATTTTACAGTAGCCCATCTACAGAACAATGCATGGGGCATGTGTTCCATTCCCACTACTCAAATGAAGGAGATCTTTAAATATATACCTAAGTTTCTTTGATGGCTGCCACAGCAAAATTACTTGGGTAACTTTTTGGTTGATACATAATGGGAATTTTGTTCTGTTTTTGCTAATAAATATTAATTTTGTATAAATTGAGGAAGGTGAAATGGTAGCTTTAAATCATAGCTTCCAGTATACTTATTTAAATTTAAGTAATTTTGTGCATAAGTGTGCACTATATATAACTTGCTTGTATATAATATGAATGTGCCACAACATAAAATGTGGTGAGGAGGAATTTTGCATTATTGAAGGTGACTTCTGTTAAATGGTTTGGGTGTTTTGATATAGCTCAAGTTGACTTTTTCTTGTAAACATGTATGCACTGTAGTCTTCTCATCAAACTTGTTCCCTATAGGTCTAGATTTATGCTTATTCTACCTTCAGACAACTTTCAAGAAAATCATTTAATTGAACACCATATTTTGAAGAAAATTATTTTCTTTTCCTTGAGCCATTTGTTTATTGCTTATTAAGAGGCAATCTATTTAAAAACTTGGAGCACACTCCATCTTCATCAGTAAGGCTTTCTCTTATAAACCTCTGCCAGCATCATTAAACTCCATTAAAATCAATCTAGTTAGAGTAAGTTTTCAAAACTGTGGGAAGCGTTCCTGCCAAACACAAGTGGTATAGAATATGATCTGTTAGATGGGAAGAGTTTCTAGAATACAGAAATAGTGCATCTGAAAACTGTAGTTTGAGTTATGGTTTGGGTTGTTTGCATGGATTTCTCTGGAACTGTTAAATAATAACAACCATCTTGGTTAACTGCCAGCCTATAAAGAACAGCTTTTAGAATACCATTACTGTATGTATCTCTCAGTTCTTTGGGGGGACTGCTGCTTGTGTAGTCTTCCAACCAAATGGTACTTTGTGCAGTGTGATGGTAAGGTGGTGAAAGTCATTTCCTGAGGGGACTAAAAATATTTGAATTCATCTTGTGCCACACAACCTTCTTGGTGGTCAGTTAAAACTTTTTTAGACTCAAGGCACCGCTCAGAAAATGCAAGCTGAGTGGGCAAAATATAGCCCACAGGCCACATCCTCCGGCCGACCGATTGATTTGTATCCAGCCTGTAGTGCTCTGCCTGGGGCCAAGCCCCTCCCACTCCCGCCCACACCTGCCCCCTGCGTCCTCTGACAGCACTGCCCCTGCCCTGGCTCCAGCCCAAGCCAGTACACAGTTTTCCTGGTGAGGCTGCTGCTGCTGCTGCCTGGGTACTACTTGGCTCCCCCTGCCTTCAGTGGCTCCTCCTCCTCTCCTGCCTCTGCTGTGCCACTGTAGGCAGGGGAGAAGCTGCAGCCAGGTGGCTCCTGCCCCAGTTTGCAAGGGCCCAGCTCCAGCTCCTGATCACCTTCCTTCCACTGGAAGCAGGTGAGCTGAGCAGATTAGTACTTGGGCAGTTGCAGGAGCAGCCCTGCTAGGAAGCTGTGCATTGGCCAGGTTTGGGGCAGTGCCGTCCGTAGGCTCGGGGCAGGTGTGGGTGGGAGTGGGCAGGGCCTGGTCCCATGGTGGTGGTTGCATCTGTGGGCCATATAAGGGGTGCAGATCATATCTGCATCACACCACTGGGGCAAGCTCTGCTGCATGCTCTCTGCTTCACCTCCTCAGTCCCAACATCCCTGGCTGGCTCCCGGGACCTAGCATGCAGGCAGCCCCTTCCCATACGTGCACAACCACACCACACACCCCCGTACAACCCGCCATCCCCCCCCACAATATACAAGAATAAGACTTTATTCTGAGCTATTATGAAATTAATTCTATATACACTACTCCAGAGAACAAAAATCAGGACAAAATATCTTTTGAAATCACATTTAAATATTATTATAGATGTTTGACATTTTTTTAGTATATGATTTTCTTATCTATAATTTGTTAAAATGATCTCTTCTAAAATATTTTTGTGCAGCCCTCGACAGCTCACCAAAACTCGTTAAGTGGCCTGTCAGTTGAAATAATTGCCCACCCCAAGTTAAAACCATTGGGGAGCAACCACCATGGAGCATACACTCTGCACATCTAGGTTTTCAAGAGGCTTTTATCTTGTTAATAATCAATCAGTAATAAATTCTCTAACCTTTTCAAAGATTTAAGCTTTTTTGCGTGCTTTTAAGCCATGTGAAATAACATTGGTAGTAGGGTGCTCCTTCACAGCCTGTGACCATTATCATGGTGGTCTTAAATAAAGCAGGATTGTACAACTTCTAAGTGGCTGGGGGCTGCACACTCCTATGGCCACACTAGTATGAGCTGCACCATTGGCAACCTTGGGTCATACC
>NW_005842156.1:172924-202269 GCF_000455745.1 Alligator sinensis | reverse complement strand
TGCTGAACCACATTCCTGTGTGCCCCTGCTTCCCCACTGGTGCACTGCATGCCTTCCGCTGCTCCTCTCCATGCAGGGTTCTCCTCCACATACTGTTGCTCTCTGTGCCCCTTTGCTGCTGCTCTCCATGCTGTGCTTCTGCTACACCAAATTACCCCTGTGCTGCACCATGCATACCCTCTGCTGCTGCTCACTGTGTCCCTCCACTGCACCCTGCACCCCTTTGCTGCTCTTCCCCATGCTTCCCTGCTGCTTCCACTTGCCCCTCCCTCGCATCATTTTCAGGCACCATGACTTACCCTTAGTTTTCCACTGTACTGTGACATTTAGGCACCCCGGGATGTGGGCTCTCCTGGCACTAAAGGCAGGACCATGTTGTACCACATGACCCCCCTGGGACAAGGGCAGGGCAGATGCTAGAAGGGGAAGTCAGAGGGAGGGAGATTCTGGAGCCCCTGGCTACTGTTGCATCTGTATAGGAACTCAGTGGTGTAACTAAGGCAGGGCAAATGGAGTATGCTGAAAATAGTGACTGCTGTTGGCCGCTGCAGAATTGCAGTCATGGTGGAAGCCTATGCTGCTGACTAGGGGCTACAATTTTAGCCCCTCAGAGGCTGCCAGTTGTTCAGACCTGAAATAAATCAGTATGCAGTGTGCTTGGTAGGATTAGATTTTTATCGGTAAATGTTGATTTAACCTCACACTTGCAGACCGATGAAAAAATATATCCATCATTAATCAAATTTTGTAGTAAGGGTATATGAGAAAAATGATAGTTGATGGAGTGTGTAATGACTTGGGGAGCAGTCCTACAGAGCCATGCTAAATGTAGTTTGGACTGCAACTCCCAGAAACCCCAGGGGACCGGGAATAAAGGGGAAGGAAGTGACAAGGCAGACAAAGGAGCTACAGGTGAGCGGAGCAGGGATTGATGGCTGCTCAGCCGCTCAAGCTGGTTGCAGACCTAGAGTAGTTAAGTTTATCGTTAATAAATTGGCTGCCCCCCACACCTCTAATTCTGCACAGTCTTGAAAATTTAAATTGATTACAAATCAAAATAAATGCTTAAAAATAAACATTGATATTATCTGTCAAAATTATTAAAAAATAAAAATCAAATTCTGCCAAGCCTAAGTGTACTTTAGAGCAAAATGTACTTAGCTGTAGGCTTGGGTTTCTTTTGAGAAATGGTACAAATAAAAATTCTACCTAAAACCAAACCTGGACCAAATTGTCTTATGTGACTGTTCGGTTCCCAGCAACTGTTGGTAGTTTTGAGTGGTAACAAGCTTTTTAACCTTCAAAAGCTAGAATAGCTACATTAGGTTAAGGTAGTAGTAATTAAAATGGACTTTTTTTTTTTTTAAGAAGACTTATAAGAGTACCTTTTTCTGGTATTTCTTCCTGTGCAGAAAATTGCTTTCTATGTACAGCTCTTCCCATTACATATGCTGCTAACTCTTCATGTTCCCTTCTTCCTTTTACATCATGATTACTTTTGAGAGCAGATTGTTTCCATGTTTATACTTAGTATAGTGGGGCACTTCTTAAAGCATCCTCTTGAGTATAACTGTAAGGGCATTTTTAAAGTTCTGCCTTATGAACTACTTTTTGTGTCTTCGTTCAGTAAGTTGAAGTAATTAAGGAGACTGATTTTAATCTAAACACCAATGTGGTTACTGATTACCATGCTGTGCTTCTAGCAGTCTCATGAGTCTTATAAATGCTTGCCAAGGTATGTTAAGAATAGTCTGATGCTCTTTTGTTTTGCTCAAGTAGGCTGAGCAGAATCCGGGGAAACCAAGCATGATGTCAGGTTCTGAAAAAGAGCAAGATGGAAACAGAAGGGTATTTGACTTTTTCTTCCCTTTTTTAGGATTTAGCCATTGGATGTTCCTAGTGTGCTTGGCTAGACTGCTTGATATATGTATTTGCACAGTCAGTAGTGTGGTGCATGCATGCTTTTTCTTTTTTCTTTTTTAAAGTAGGCATTCCTTAATTTGGGGGTTTTTTTTTTTTTTTTTTTTTTTTTTTTTTAGTACTTCAGTCTATATTATAAAGATGAAAATTTACTTGCAGGTCAAGAATGTTCCATAGGCTTTCACTTGACTATTGTGTTATAGGAGGGTGGGCATTAAGGTTTGTTTTTGTTTTTTTTTTAATGGATTTTTTGGTTTCAACAGGTTCCTCAGTCTATAGCAATTCTGTTTGTACTGAAAGCCAACCATTCTTAGGTGCTATTTTGGAGGAGGAGGGAGAAGGTTGGAACTTCTTTTATTCATTTTAGTTCAGCAATTTTATGTTGTTATGCAACTATATGGAAATCAAAAGCATAAACCCTCTGATCTTGAGAAACAGTAGCATGTGGAACACTGAGTATCATGAATATGGTCCCATTGACATGAGGCTACTTATAGCAACAACTTCTGTGCATCTCTTACCCAGTATGGCCCAAAGCAGTTTTATATATATTTTAAACAAAAAATAGTGGTTCTGAAAACATAAATCCTTATTAGCCCAAGTAGTCTTTACTGATGGTCCACAAAGTGCTTTTCCTTTTTGAAAGCCCAAGTGTTAGGTAGGCAAGGTGATCCAGGAAAAGATCTTTCTTGCAGCAGACTACAGGATGAAAACATTGGAGAGCTGCTGGTAAATACAGCAACCAGTTGTATAGTTCCCAGCATGCAAGTGACGACTGTAGAAATCTGGGTAATAAAGAACACCTAATATTTTGTTTTCTGTTAGGTTAGAAGAGTACCAGGCTCAAGTGGCCATCTCCATAAGACAGAAGATGGGGACTGGGAGTGGAGCGATGATGAAATGGATGAAAAGAGTGAGGAAGGCAAAGCAGCTGTTTCTCAGGAAAAGGTGATATTGATAGCAAGCTAACAAACTGTGGGGTTCCTCTTGCATTATTTTTAATTAATGTACAAAATTATAATTGCTCATATCCAACTATACTTATTTTACAGTCCCGAAGAGTTAGAGAGGAGGAAAATACAGAGGTAAATGATTTTTATTACTTTACTACCCGCAAATATTTTGATTAGGTCTGTTGATCTAATTTCTTATTTTATAAGAGTTGAGAGAGAACTTCAGGTGGTTTGATTCTCATGTATTTAATGAGTAGGAGTTGAGATGGCGAGGGTTACACAACTGGGCCTAGAGGAGTGATTCTCAACCAGGGTGCTGCAGCACCCTGGGGTTCCTTGAGATCCTTTCAAGGGTGACATGCAGTGTTAGCACTGTTAGATTTGCAAACATGATTTACAAGATACCCAGACATTTCAAATAGGAATCCATAGTGTTAAAAACATTTTTACTTTCTGTGGGCTTTCTGAGTTCTTTGCAACAGCAACTGCTCTATTATTTTATCTATAGTTTAAAAAAAAAAAAAAAAAAAAAAAAGAAAACTAAGAGCTTGCATTTTCCAAGAGGTGCCTGAGTCTAAAAAGGTTAAGAACTACTGGCCTAGAGTGATGAACTTAGAGCCCTCACAGGATAAAAAAGGTAGGAAATTTAAAATTATTTTGTTCATGCTTTCTAACTTTGAAGTTTAGTGAAAAATACTGGTTACGATAAGGTAATCTGGTCATTTTTAAATGAGCTTTTATAACTGGATCACACTAATTACTACCTTTCTCTCAAACTAATGATGACTGTTTCTTAGTAGTTGAAAGAGCTCCAAAGTTCTGATACAGCTCTGATGCAGATTCTAAAGACCAAATTGTCTGTCTTTGGAATCTGTATCAGCTCAACACTTAGCTGGTAATTAAAATGCTTCATACCATATGCAGTGCAATGGTTCACTACATTGGTACAATAGATTAACTTAATTCAGCCACCAATAAACAGAAATAAAATGTCATATTGAATTTCATTTCCTTATGCTTGGAGACCAGGGAGCAATCCTCCTATGTACAAATGGACTAAGATTTCTGGTTTAAGGCCAAAATGCTATTCAGATGCCTGTTTGAGGTATGACACATTACGTGAAGCTATGATTTCTCCAGTCCAAACTGATGAGTTAGTTGCACAGTCCTTCGCAAAGGCTGACAGTCCTCAAAGATTTTGGCACCCTTTCTTGACAATTCAAAACCTGTGTCTTTCAAATTACTCTGGACTCTTTCAAAAACAGGTGGATGTATTTCTTGCTGGGTCACTTGATCCCAGCTGACTTCCTGCCTGTGGTGGTGGGGCTGGACTCGATCTCATCCAGCCCCTAATGCCCTAATTAGGGGTCCCTCCCAGCCCCTAATGCCTGAGAAATCTGTGAAATTATTCCTGTCTGAGCTCTGGAAAACAGACACTTTATATGCCATGATCCTGTCCCTGTGGGAGCTGCTGATTAGGTTTGGAAATGCTTTGTGGATTTGTTCAGTAACCCCCTTGCTTTTCTCTGCTTTATGCTACTTGAGATTTACAGCAGTGGCCAAATGATTTACGATTCACTAAAGCTTTTTCTTTGCTGGAGATCAAGATTTCTGTCTCTTCAAAGTCTAGATTTGGTAGGACGAATGTCTGAAACATATAGCTCTCTTATGCAGATTCCTTATGTGACACATATAGGAACCACTTTTTTAAATCTACTAAGAAGCACTAGCTATATAGTTTTCTTGAGGAGAAGTTTTAGTGTGTATATATCTATCTGTAGATATAGCTATAGAGATAGATATGTGGCCCAGTTGTGGCCCCTTAATATTAGGGAGAGATTTGTCCCTATAAGTGTTTTGGATTATAAATGGTCAATCCAGTTGTGAAGTCTGTGGAGTCACCTGCATAGAAGGCTCTTTATACATTTAATATGGCAAGACTTCCTCTATAATACTGAAGTGAAATCCACATTCAGAAATATGAAATGGCTGCACACCTGTTTCATGACTTGAAACTTTTTATTTACTCTTTGACATCTCTCTCTCCTTGCAGCACTGTCACTTACATTTGGCTGGAGAGCTCTGCTGTTAAGGTTATTGACTGCTTTTTGTGAAAGTCTTGAATGAAGCAGATTTTTCTTTCACTAATTGAGGAGTGATTGTTTTGGAGATTCTCTTGATCAGGGATCCATACAAGTAATATGGTAGAAAGGCATTCTTCCTTTGCACTTCTGAAACCAAAAGTTTCAAGGTGATATTTTTACAGAAATTAATCACATTTATTTTTAACAGCTAAGCTTTAAAGCCTAAGAGCCGGAACCAAATAATTACATAATTCACTTGTCTATTTTAGGTCTCTTCCAGATTCCAACATAGATCTAGGAAGTAGAGATGAATATCAGAGCAGTCATTCCATATACTAGTCATGCACTGGTGTGACTTTATGGCTTAATCAGCCTGCTCTGTGGCTATATATGGAATACTAAATGAATTTGTATCTCAAGTGTCTGAATCAGTCTGCAGAATGGTAGTAACTCAGCACTGTGAGACAAAGGCAGCTTTGTTTGTGCTCCTTAAATGTTAGTTATGATTTTGTTATTTTTTAGTTCAGAAATGTAGAATTGTCTCTTCCTGTGTACTGTGGAAGATTACATGGGCCAGAGTTTGAAGGCTAAGATTATGAGGAAGTTCTTAAAGCATATCATCCAAGCTACATGTTTGTCAGTCATTGTGGGGATATGCAGTCTCATTACTTTGAAATAATTCATCTGCTGAAGATGGAAAATTACATGTAGCATAATAATACTATTAACACAATTTAGTAAAACTAAAGAATTCCTATTTGGCTTTTTGTGAAGGGTAATTTAATTAATTTGCATTTAAAAAGTAGATTTGGACAAATCTTTGTATTGATGTGTTAAGATAACCTTGCATTGATGTGTTAAAATAATGACTCCTTTTTTACACCTCATATGTGTTTAATAAGCATGAGTTTAATTGGAGTCACTGTTGGGGAAAAAAACTATTCATACATGTATTTTGATAGTGTGTGGGTTTTTTGAATCACATCATAAAGACTTCATAATAATCTTTTAACAGATTACCATGAATGCTAATAATATCCCAGAACAGATACAGAATCTGTCTGTACAGGACCCTCAGGTACTGTCATTAGTTACAGTTTAGGATATTTTTTTCTTGAGATTTCAGGAACATAGAAATTTGGGGTGGTGTGGAAAGGATGATGTGAGGATGGAGAGAGAAATCATGAATATGGATTCTGTATAAATATATGACAAAAGCCAGTGATTTCCATCATGGTAGACTACCTGCAAACTCTCTACCTTAAGATGCAAGGGTAGCTACAAAACTAGATTAAAAATAAGAATTTACTGTGAATAAGAATGAGAAACGTACTGAGTGAAAACTACTAAAATAAAATAAAAAGCCCAGCATTTTAACTGCATTACCACAGTTTAATGGATTATCAGAATCTGATGCAAAGTGAAAACTCTTGTATCTGGTCCCCTAACTTAAGCTTTCTAATTTGTGGATTTGTTTTATTTATATACACAGACCACTTCACTGGTTTCACTTGTATTTTAGACATATAACACTTTATTAAAAGTGCTTAAAAAGGTGCTTGAGAGTCAGAGGGTATGTTTTAAATAATTTATGTTGACATCAAATCTCTAACATGGAAACTCTTTCAGTGTTTCTCTTTGGCATGCATTGTAATAGTGTGCTACTTTTTTCCCTTAATAGTCCCAGCCTGACGTTAGTAATGAATATAGTGAAGTTCCATGTGCAGTGAATCTTGTTTTAAGATTAAGGTAAGAGATTCTTCTATTTACCTTAGCATTCCTTTTTAGTTGCTATGTTATTCCTGATCTCCCTCATTGCTTTCATAATATTAACATAAAATGAGTATTAACTTCTTTAATCTCCCAATATGACCAGTATGAATAGTGTTCCCATGACTAATTGCTGTCTTTTAATTGCTTACTAAAATGGAGGAAAATGAAAAGCAGAATGTGAATGTAGCTTCAGGCTAAGTGTACCCTTCATTAAGTATTTTCTTTCTTTTTTTTCGCATTGCAATGTAGGATCACAGTGAGAGATTTTTAATGAGTTTCTTTCACACTTCAGCAGTCAGCCTCTGACAGAAATAAACCATGGCTGTATTACAAGTTGCCCGCTCAAAACATTTTTCATTGGCAGGTTTGATCAGCCACTGTGGAGAAATGACAGATATATTTTGAAAGAACATTCGGTCTTTTAGGAAATGGATACAAATGTGATGTCTGACTTCAATTTCATGCAATAGAAGAAAGTCAGTTTACAACTCAATATTATATAGTAATTACTTAAGTATATAGCTTTGTATTTGGAGAGAACAATTTTCTTTAAAAAGCTGGCTGGCTTTTAACTGTTTTTCCCTAAATCTCTGATTTAGTTAGAGGGGAATACATCCTCTTCAGCTTGTCATTGAATCCTGTTTATGCAGATGAATAAGTTATGTCTTTCACAGGCATCCTAATCTTCTGCTTTGAGTAAGGTTAAGAATATATGCTTATTATCACAAATACACAGCAAGTGCAAAAATAACCCCTAGGTTTGTTTTATTTATTTATTTTTTTAATAGTGATTGACTCTTGGGTAAACATAGAACAGATATTTGAAAGGTGTATGATGTCATATCCATTAAAGCAATATAAAATAAACTACTTCATTAGAAACTGGCAAACTGTGTGGAACTGGCACCTTAAGTTAATTGAGAAATCCACTGTTTTCCTCTTATCATTCCTTTTCCAAGATCCAACTTTTCGTTCAACAAGAAATTGCCCAATCAGTAATGACTGGGTAGCATAGGAGTCCAATCTTTTATTTGCAAATAGCTTTTCACATGACTTGAAATCAGTTCAGGTATTGCATAGATCTAACTGCAGTTTCATTGTAATAACTCTCTTTTTCTGCCATCCTCCTGTTTTCTTCAGACGCACTTGTTTGGTCTCTGTTTTAGATGATAGGTTCTTTGGGACTGGTTGTATCTTCCTAAGTGTGCATGCAGCATAGAATAATATGGCCAAGAGCCTTATTGGGGTCTGTTACTATTTTAATAAAACATGTGGGTGACCATTTTAAGTAGGAAGACACAAACTAGTTTTAATGTTCTACTAATAAAAAGCACTTTCTGAGAAGCCAGGACAACGGATATAGTTGAAAATCTAGATAGGAGTCATACTTTAAATATGTGCTCTGAAAATCCTTTAATATTGTGTGGTTGGGGGGGGAACGTGATGGTGGCTTCATATCAAGAAAATTGATACCAGCTGATGAAAAACAACTTTTGCATATGTAGATCAGTTTTTTAAAAACAAAAACAGGAACCCATTATAACTGCTTTTTATTAGCCTAACTGAAACATTTTAAAGCTATAGTAGGGTTGGAGTGTTGCTCTAGCTGTGGTGGTCCAGAAAATTTGTGCAAAGCAAGGTTATTTAGTGCTATATTTTATTAGACCACTGTAGAGTTGGACAGGTGTTAGACAAGTTTTCAGATGGCAAGTATCCTCCTTCAGGTCTTTAGAACTTTTTTATTTATTTATTTTTTTGTATCTGTATAACTGTAAAGCCAGGTACCTTTGCTACCTGGAGCCCAGTTACACAGAACTCCATCAAAATGTCTAAAAACAGCTTCTCTGTTTTGTTACATAAATATTGTGAATGTGCACTGAATGCCAGAACTGAAAATGTTAACAACTTGCTACTTCATCCAGAATCTTTAGGGCTAAGTACAGACAGTCAAAAAGCCTGAGGCTGAATAGATTCAATCTTTGCAGATTAGTCTAAGCTGTGTAGACTGAAGCAATAAGCAAGTGAACAGACTTTCATTTTTGATTCTGGAAATGCAGCCACATGTCTGCATTCCCCCGTTTTTGTCCTGGTAGTGCTGGAGCATGCCTCCCTGCTTAGCTAGGGGCAAACAGCTTTAACCTGAATCAGTTAAGTTTGATACTAATATCTATGCATGTTTATCTTAAACTGGTTTCAGCCATTTTGAAATGGTTTATGTGCACTGAACTTCTGTTATGTTACAAACTTGAACCAATTTCTGATCATTATACTGGTTTATGTGTAAATTCTGTCCCTAGCCTGGAAGTGCAAAGTTCTGCACTTAGGACGGAAGAATCCCATGCACACGTACAGATTGGGGATCAACTGGCTAAGCATCAGCTCTGCAGAAAAGGATTTGGGGTGTTACAATGGACAGTAAGCTGAATATAAGCCAGCAGTGTGCCCTTGTTATGAAGAAGGCTAATGGTTTACTGGGTTGCATTAGTAGGAGCATTGCCAGCAGATCAAAGGAAGTGGTTCTTTCCCTCTGTTAGGTACTAGTGAGGCCACATCTGGAGTATTATGTCTAGTTTTGGGCTCCCCACTACAGAAAGGATGTAGATAAATTGGAGATAGTTCAGTGGAGGGTAACAAAAATGGTTAGGGAGCTGGGGCATGTGACTTCTGAGGACACCCTGAGGAAATGGCTTATTTAGTCTGGAGAAGGCAAGACTGAGAAGGGATTTAATAGCAGCCTTTAGCTACCTAAAGGGTGGTTCCAACGAGGATGCAGCCTGCCAGGCCATTATAAAAGAGCCCCTAAAAAATTAGGAAATTAAGATTTATCTGCCCCTGGCTGCCTGTCATGTGGCCCTTGATGGCTTGCCAAAACTCAATAAGCAGCCCTCCACCCAAAATAATTGCCCACCCCGCTACACTGTTCTCAGTGGTTGGAGATGAGAGAACAAGGAACAATGGTCTCAAGTTGCAACAAGGCAAGTTTAGATCAGATATTAGTCAAAACTTTCTTACCAGGAGGGTAATAAAGTATTGGAACAGATTACCCAGAGAGATTGTGGAACCTCCATCCCTATCTGACTTCCTGCCCCTGGGGCAGGGGGCTGGACTTGATCATCTTCAAGGTCCCTTCCAGCCCTAACATCTATGAAATCTGGGTAGGCAAACCCTTGACTGGGATGACCTAGCTGGGGATGGTCCTGCTTTGAGCAGGGAGTTTGACTAGATTCCTTCCAATGTTAATTTTCTGTGATTCTATGATTCTAAATCTTAAAATAGCATGTTCTTCAAGCAGTCAGAATATTAAGCCCCCAAAAGGTACACAAAGTGCAGAATATAGCAAAGTTGGCATTTTATTTGTAGTTTGCAACAAATGCTTCTCAAATTGCCCATTGCTTCTCCTGAATTTAGTTTTCACTATAAAAAGATGTCCTTGGTACTTGCTTGGAAAAAAAATGCAAATGCTTAGCGGTGGAATACACACAGGAATTAATTAGCTGCTTTCTCTGTTAGCAAGGCTCTTCTAAGTATCCATGCTATAGAAAGACATATCACCACTTTGCTCCCTCTGCAACACAGTTCAATGTATGTTTTTTAGCATGGGTCTTTAAGCAAGCTTTGGAGGTCATAAAAATAATGTGTTGTATTTTATTAGTTGTTCATGTCAGTGGAACTAAAGGAACATTCCAGATTGGTGTTTATAATGGAAAAGTCTTGGTGTATCTTCTAGCTCAGAGGTGTCAAACTCTCCCTGCCCTCTACACCGAATTCAGACCACAGAGGTCTTTATGGGCTGGATCCAGATGCTATAATAGGGTTAGTGGCAGTTACAGGGATTACCACACCTGTCATTCCCACACCCCACTCGTGTGCGCCCAGTGGGGGCATTGTGTCTTGAATTTCAGCAGTAGGCTTCACTTCCTCATTGTTGTGCCCCTGAATTCCCAGCTCCTCTATTAGCCTTAGAGGCCACATGATACAGCTACCACAGCCCATGGCCATAATTTTGACACCCCTGTCCTAGTAATATTATCTGGTACTTTTCCAGTTCTGTAAGGGTGGAAATAACAGACATTACCTGTACAAGATCAGGCCCTCAAGCCCTAGGAGCCTCTGCCTGGCTTTTTCCCACCTCCAGAGACACTCAGGGCAATCTCTGGGGCATGTCTGTGATAGGCAGTCCCAGCCACAGAACTGCAGACCACAATGGAGTGTTCCAGCTTTCCCTGCTTGAAGAGATGTGCCCCCAAACGATCTCTGAGGATCTGGAGATCATCAGGGCCACTCCTGCAGGCAGAGAAAGAACACATGGTCTGTTGTCCTGCAAGTTCAATAGGTTGGACAAAGAACAATGTGTGTTCACTGAATGAAGTGGGTCAGCTATGTCAGGACATTCTGACACTGTTAATTCGCTTCATTTGGCAATATCTATTTCTAGCCTAAGATTTCTCAAGCTTGATCTGGGTTGGGCTGGTTGTGTGGGAAATGCACACTTTACACCAGCTATCTAGTGTAGAGTGAATTAAGGATGTTAATAGAAGATGCCATCTCTTGCATATCTTGTTCAATTCACAATTCTCAAATGCAAGCAGTCTTTAAAGATCCCTTTGTAATTGTTTGGCCAGTTTCCAACTTGACTATCTGATTTTGTTTTTTGCTAACCTTGCTTCATATTTAATTCTTTTTTAGAGAGTGCCATTGCTGCCCTGCCATGTGTGCAGCCCTTGGCAGCTCACCAAAACTTGTTAAGTGGCCTGCCAGTCAAAATAGTTGCCCACCCCTGTTTTAACTGGACTAGATAGGATCAGTCAGTTATTCCACCTTTGCTTGAATTGAGTAGAAGCTGCAGCTGGACAGCTTCTGCCCCAGCACATAGGACTCCAGGTCCCAGCTGCCTTCCACACACTTGGCTGCCCAGTGTGATAAGCAGCTACCTAAGGGCAGCTAAGTGGGTGGAAGGAGGCCAGAAGCTGGGGCAGGAGCCATTGGGCTGCAGCTTTCTCCTGCCTGTCTGGGCATCTGCTGTCTGGCATGCATCTCCACAGCTTCCCTGCGCTGCTTGCTGCCCAGAGTGGTGCAGCAGGGGCAGGGAAAAGGAGGAGCAGCTGCTGGATACAGGGGAAGCTGAGCAGTACCCGGGCAGTTGCAGCCCCGCTGGGAAGCTGTGTGCGCTGTGTTGGGCTGGGATGGTGTTGTCTGGCGGGCACAGGGAGGGTGCAGGCCAGAGCGTAGCAAAGCTCAAGCTGTGCCAGGCAGGAGTAGATAGGGCTTGGCCTCATGTGGAACACCATGGAGGCATCAAAGTCAGATACAGTCAATTGGTGACTGCCTGCCTGTCCATTCAGTTGGTGGGCCAGATCCAGCCCACAGGTTGTATTTTGTACACACTTGTGTTAAACTGTTGTATGCTATTACTACATTTTACTCCCACCTTGAGCAGTGATACTTGAAGTGATTCTGTATAAAACTTGTAAAATGTTTTTCAGTCCTCTTGCATTAAATGTTTAATATATACCAGTGTTATTTTTAAAGTACAAATTGTATTCAGGAGACTATTCTGCAATCACCTGGGACATATTTGCTTCCAAAAGGCAGTTGACTTTTGACCTGGAATGCATCCAAAATTATTTGGAGATTTTAATGCAGTCATAGCATGTACATATTGATATTTCCTTTCCAAGACTTCACCAGTGTTTTGGTATCCTTTAGTAGTGAGGAAATTACCAATTTCCAATCACCAATTACCAATGTCTGCTCGCTGTGGTGATAGCTTTGAACACATGTAAACATACATTGTTTCTTGTGAACTCTATAGAACAGCGGTCTCCAGACTTTTTAAGCAGGAGATCACCTTTGGCATTTAAAAGCAACCTAAGATCTACTATGCGTTGCTGCCCCCCCGCCCCCATCCCCTGCCCAGCAGGCAAGTCTGTTGGTGGGGGAAGGTGGTGTGTGCAGATCGAGGCAGAGGGAGAAAAAATTATTGGGGGGTGTGCCTCCACCACAGGTAAGTCCCACCCAGCCAGGGCTCTGCTCAACTTACCCCTGCTCCTGCTTCTGTGGCACTGTCCCTCAATGCAGGGGCCTCGATCTAGCCTCCACCTCTTCCCTCCCCCATGGACTGACCTGCTAGACTGGGGCATGCGCATGCATGTATGCGGGCACTCAGCCTCCCACCCCAGCCTCAAATTGACTCCAAGAGGTTCTGAGATCTACCACAAGAGGCTCCAAGATCTGGTTGGTGACTACTGCTGTGGAAGATTTAAAACTTAAATTAAACACTGTTGTACCTTAGCTCCAGTTTTATGGAACAGTGGCAAAAGGAATAGTATTTAAATTGTTAGAGGACTGAGAAGCATTATGTGGTAGGATTATTAAAAAGCTTGGGTATTGTTAAGGCCATGGCTATGATCTTAGTCAAACGAACTTAAAAGGTTGGCTGAGAGAAGTAGTTGCTGTGCATATATTTAAAACAATAGGCAGGCTTTGGGTGGGACACTACACACCATGGGAGGAACATGAAGTCAAATAACTTCAGAACAGGAGGTGGCAATAAAAAGGAACAAAGACTCGTGAATACAATCTAACTGGAAAATGCAGAAGGAAACTTTGAACATGTATGATAACCCCTTTTTTTATATAATGGCATAAAAAGACTGCCACTAATTTGTCTGAAAAAACAAACAAACCTTCATTTCAATAGAAAAGTTCTGAGTAAGTAAGTAAATAAAAGTAAATTCAGCAGTGCTGCGAGCATGTCTGAAGAGCGCAGATGTAGTGCCATAAAGGGATGTTCAAAATAGATATGGTTCTTTAAACAGTATGTGCTCTGCCTGGGCTAATTTATTCTCATTGGCAGGGCTATTTAGCACAGAACTCCACCTGGGCTCATGTAGTTGTATTGCTTCCAGTATCCTATGTAGTTAGTTTCACCTAGCTCATATCTTTGCATGGTGTCAAGACAGTAGAAAGATGGCATGACACGTACTGAGTGAATGTACAAGGGATGACTGCAGTACAAAGCCAGGATGCATGAACTTGCCTGTACAGCAGAAATGGGAGTCCTAAATGACCGCTTCTTAAAAAAAAAAAAAAAAGCTCCAGTGGTTATAAGGACAAGAAGACAGATCACAAAAAAGGGGTTAATGCTGGAAAGCATCCTAAATGCTGGGAAGAAGTATTGCGCGTATTGCATTTTGGGGCACAGAGTTGGTTCTTTTAGCCTACAAGTACCTGTTAAACTGGTAAAGCCACACTTTAGATCTCCACTGTACACATTTCTGATTCTAATTGACATTTGACCCTGAACTTCTGCATCAGCATAGTGTCTATAGGTATTCTTTACACATTGCTCAGGAGTATGGTACTTACCTGTCAAACAGCTTTTTGAAGTTACCTTAAAGCCTGTCTTTGCAACAGATAGCAAAGTGAAAAAAGTGAAATGTGAAAGGACTGTCTTTCATCATTATGTGGCTCATGGCTCCCTCCTAATCCATAAAGAGCAAATCTCAAGTGAAACAGTGCCACATTCTTCAGAATCACTGCAGGTGATCCACAGGTCAAGGGAAGAAACAAATTCTCTTCTTCCATGGGATGCAAACGATGCTCTTTGAAAGAATGATGACACAGAAGGAATTTAACTCATTGATCATACTGTTTTGAGATGGATGGGGAAGGGGATCCTTTGTCACTCAAAATTACCAGAGTAGCCCCAAAGACTGTTAATGTCAGTACAGATTAGGGATGGTCACTCTCTAAGGGCTTGACTACTTAAGATTAATAAAAAAGAAATTTCATGTTAAATTAGAAGACTTGTTAGTGGATAAGAGTTAAGAATTGCAAATGTTCTGAAGCAATTAAAAAAGGTTAAATTAGATCTAGTGACAGGCAGATAATTTACTGACTGAGATTTGTAATGTCTCTGGACCTAATTTAATGCACTTCTTGTGATGAATTCTTCCTGTGGCAGTACAAAAAGGGGGAGTTCTTTCCATGTGCTTACTGCACTTGAAAATGGGGTAGTTAGGTTGTATAATTATCTGGAGCTTTGATGGAAGGACAAATAATAAGGAACAACTGTTTATAACAGCACTTTGCTTGTTTGTGTTTATCTAGAGAAAGAACTTCTTTATTAGAATAATCTTTGTACAGTAAAATAGCATTCACATGTGAAATTGTGTGATTTGATCCTTTTCTGAAGAACTTTTGTGCCTTTGTTTCTAGTATTTCTGCACAGCTGATACAAAAGCAGCAAATACTAGGCAACTTGTGATGCCAGCCTAAAATAGTTACTAGGGCCAAGTGAAATGTTTATTACTTGCCTTCTCATGCCATAATGTAGCTGTTGTTTCTTTCAATTAAAGCTTAAATTCGAATCCTTCTGCTATGGTATAAGAAAATTATATACAATTCAGTTTTGTATGAAAGATTCCAAAAACATAAGTAGCGCCATAATCAATCAGACCAGTGGTCCATCTAGCCCAACTGTCTCCAACAGTTGCTGGAGTGGTTGCTTAAGAGGGAGAACATTGAATTAGGTACATCAAGAGCAGTGGTTCTCCACTTTTTTTGGACCAGGACCCATCTGTAAACATTTGATGACCAGTCGTGGCCCAGTGCCCCTCACTTCCAACCTGCTGCCCCCACCCCCAGAGCGCAGCCTCCAGTTTGTGGGCCAGATGGTAGGTGTGTGGGGCAAGGTGGGGTGTGTGTGTGAGGTACGGGGGCCCCCAAGCAGCCTTGTACAGGCTGGAACTCTGCTAGCCTGCAAGGGAGAAGTCACAGTTTCCCACATTTTTCTCCTTTAAAGGAGAATACATTTTTAAAGTTTGCTCATGACCCTTTTGTATATTCTTGTGGGTCACAAGACCGCTTTTGGGTCACAACCCACCGGTTGAGAAACGCTGATCTAGATAAATGGTTCCCAACCAGAATGCTAGGGGAACCTGGGGTGTCTTGAAATCCTTTTGAAGGGTGCCACAAAGTATGAGGAGCTAAGCAGGTAAGTGTAGGCTGAGGCTTATACCTGCCTGGGCAATCCACCTACATACACTGCCTGGCCCCTCTGCAAGAAAGTAAGCACTGCAATATGCAAATTAGTTTTTGAAATTAGAGGCCACTCAATTCACAAAAGTTATGGAGGGGGCTGCCTTGAGTCCAAAAAGGTTGAGAACCGCTCATCTAGACTGATATATTCCCTGTTCATTATCCTCCTGGCATTCTATCATCATTGGTTTAGAGATGGCAGAGAAAATTGCTTCAACTGTTCTGTTTAATAGTTAATAGATTTGTTACCCATGAATTTGTCTTATCCCTTTTTGAACTTAGCTATCTATGCTCTCTACCTTTACAACCTCCTGTGGCAGTGAGTTCCACAAGTTAACTATGTGCTGTTTTGTCTTGTTAGTTTTAAACCTTTCCCCTCTTGATATCAGTGGCTCCCTTGTAGTATTCTGAGACTTGGTGAATAGGAGTTCCTCGTTCAATTTGTCTACACCCTTTATGATTTTATAGACATCTGTCATATCCCCTTCAGCCTTCTTCCACATTAAAGAGCCTTAACTTTTTTAGTTGCTCTTGGTGTGGCAGCTGCTCTGTCATCTTTTCTAATTCTACTACATCCTTTTGGAGCTGCAGAGACCAGAACTGCACACAGTATTCAAGATATGCGCACACCATGGATTTGTATAATGGCAAGACGGTGTTCTCCATTTTGTTTTCAGTTCCCTTAATGATGCATAAGTGGGCTTTTTTGGTCACCATTGCAACAAGCAAACATGCACTTCACGTATATTAGCTGCCTTCTATGATAGCAAGATTCACCAAGTTGTTAGGGCCATGTTACATGACACCCTTAGCATATGTTAAATGCACTGAAAACTTGATCATCTGTGTATTCAAGCAGGATAACACATGCTCGGTGAGCTCTTATCATATATTGTATCATAGCAAAGTTATACCTTTTTCAGTGAGGAGCATTTCCAGGCTGCATTAAGTAATACACGTTGAGCTGATGTTGGACTACTCTGTGGAGATAATATAATTAGTTGCAGTCTCAGGGCTAGACTCACAATCTGCTGATTGTTGGTCCCAGCCCCAGGACCTAATGGGAGTCTAGAACTGGCTATGACTGTGGCAGGTCCCAGGGCTGAAATGGAAAATCAGCTGATTGTTGGTCCCAGCTCTGGAATCTCCAACCAGGTTTAGTACAATCCTGAGGCTGAGACCAAAAATCAGTTCATTATTGGTCCCAGCCCTGGAACTGCACTAGAACCAGTTTAAGACTCAAGTGGGGTCCCAGGACTGAGACCAGCAATCAGTTGATGTCAGTAAATCAGCTGATTGCCATCCCAAGCCCTGCACTGCACTGGATCCAGTTGTGTGGTTGGGACTGACAATCAGCAGATTTTTGGTCCTAGCCCTGGGACTGCACTGAAGTCTCCAACCATCTCTGATCCCAGGGTACTAGCAGGATCCATCAGCAAAGGCAGCATCCTCTCCAGGGCTTAGGTTCCCATGCTTCCTTCTATTTGCTGTCAGCAGCAGAGGTCCAGTTTGGAAGGTTGTAGCAAGCATTACCATGTGACTGCTTAGAATACATTCTAACTGTGGTAGGACTTACTGGGTGCTTCTACATTTTCATCAGTGCACTTTAGGTAGTGCACATTATATTTGGTACCTCCACTAGAAAAAGGTGCATTAGCCTATTTTAATGCACATAAGCTAAAGAGCACCGTTTTTTTGTGACCCTTTAATGTGCATTAAAATAGGCTAATGCTTATTAAAGTGCACGTGTAGACATAGACTGATCTAAATAAAATGTGTTAGGTTTCCAATGCAAGAAGGCCCTTAGAGAAGTTGGACGCATGCAGGTAGCCTCTAGAAACTGCCCCATGCTAGTTGATTTATCTTGAACAAAAGACAGTTGGATCTGCCTGCTTTTACAGACCATTCTGCCAACTTCAGTTCAGGTACTAAGGCCTTCAAAACATAGGAGGTCCTTTCCTTAGTTCAGAGCAGTAGCTATGGACCCTGTAACAAGAAAGCAGGCCTCCTGTAATTTCATGGAATGGATCAAATTACTGCTAACCTGACAAGTTTGTACCCCAGCTATAATACTTAAAAGTATATAATATCTGTTGTAGCAACTTTTCATTCTTTGGATAAAATTATTTAAAATATCTTGAAGTATTAGACCTGCTACTATCATTACTAGTAAAATAAATCTATTAAGAGAAAACTGAATAAGTGGTGCTGACCTAGCACCTCTTGGCAATGTATTATTTTGATAATGGGACTCTACCTCTGTTAACATTTATGAATTGTTTTTTCCTCACTCTAGTCCTTTCGTAAGGAATGGCTGAGGATTTATCTCATTCATCAGATACAGGCACTTCTGGTTACATTTTTGTGAATGGTAACCAAGAACTGAAATCAATGTGTTAGATTATTAAAAATCAATGTATAATATTCTTAGCTGTCTGAAAGCCTTATAATGTGAAAATAATGTATGGCTTCCTTTTCTCCTTCAATGTAGTATAGGGACTGATCGAGTAAGAATTAGGTCCTCTCATTTTTTATGCAAACTTTAGTCGCATAAACAAAATCAATGGCAAAAATCTTAGCCCTGAAGCCAAATGCACACATGGTTACTGTAATGAGCACTATCCTACCTTCAGATTCTTCCATCAATTCACAGTTTAAACTTTTATGTTTGTACCAAGCAGGATTGATTTTTTTTAAATTTTATTTTATTTATTTATTTATTTTTAAATCTCCAATTTTAATCTTGATTTTTAAATCCTGCATGCTGGTCTTTATTTATTTTTAATCTTTGCGCTTGCATTTTGTTTTCCTGAAGAGAGATTCATTTCTATCCGTTAGCATGCGTATTAAAATATGATGATATGCAAGGAAATAGCCCAAGTTTTGTGTGAAGACTAACTAGGAGAATACTCTATAAAATTTTGTATAGTTCAGTATTTAGATTCTACAGTTTACATTTTGTATCATGTTCAAAATGATAAATAAATCACTTCTTAGTAGGGGATAGTTTTTACTTGGGCCTTGTCAATCTGCATTTAAATTAAAATGAAAGAGTGAATTAACAGTTTTTCTTAAATGGATTTCAACCTTATGCTGAATAACCAAGAAAGTTTATCAAAAAGGAGTTTTACATATAGAACTTATTTTATTGAACAAGGAACTATTAATTGCTGGTGAATTATTTTCCGATTTCCATGAGTCAAGTTATCCAAGGTATTTTGGTAGCTACAGGTACAGATAAAATAGGGATTAGGAACACAGGTGCTTTGGAAAATCTGACTTGACACCCAATTGTATCTTTACATGTCTAACTACCTTTGAACATCTGTTTGTGTGCCTTTCAGGTTTTTAGAATTAGTAGATCTTTGATTTTTTTTTTTTAAGGAAAAAAGCAATTTTTCATGGTTCTTCAACTCCCTGCCAATTCAAAGCAAGTAATTTAAATTAGCCCAAATAAAACATCCTTCCTATACAGAGTCTTCATAAAGTCCTTGTGCACTTTTAAACTTTAATAACTTAGGTTACAGGTGTGATGGAAACAATCTGTAAATGGCATTTAAAAGCAAATTTATTAAAGTTTTAAACTATAGTACACAATGCTAGGCTTCATAAGTAATAACTAATTTATTCTTAAATAAGATGGAGCTCTGTGCCAGCATACTCTGAATGTATGATAGTTCCTAAACGTTTTCCCAGATAAGTGGATAGGCAGAGATGGACCAATTGCTTGGCCACCTCGTTCATCTGACCTGTTGCCGTTGGATTTCCTTTTATAGGGACATGTTAAAAGTGTAGTTTACTTGTCAAAACCACGTTCTTTGGTGGAACTTAGGGCTAGGATCACCAATGCAATTAGTGCAGTAACTCAAGAGGAACTGGGAAACGTTTTCAAGGAGTTGAAAGATTGGATTGAGCACTGTATCATGATGGATGGTGGTTATATTGAAGTCTAGCATTGTGTACTCTAGTTGTCCTAAAACTATAATAAATTTGCTTTTAAAGGCCATTTACAGATTGTTTCCATCATACCTATGACCTAAGTTATTAAAGTCTAAAAGTTCACAAGAACTTTATGAAGACCCTGTATTTGCTAGCTAATCTAAAATCAAAAGTAATTCAGGCAAAAGTTTTTTCTGTAGAACAGAACATGGAGGAACTTACAATTCAGAAAAAGGAAATACCAGTATTTGATCATTAGTCTGAAAATATAGACACACAATGAAGAACATGATATTGTGAAATATTTATAAAGCTTGAATTGACCTCAAGTTAAAGGTGATTTCCTCTAGTTTGTGTATAACTGCTGTTACAGTATGTATTAACATTTGCAAAGGGGTCATATATTAAATTTTAAGCGATTAATAAATTAAGCTGTAGCATTGTTTCACATTTTAAATAGGCTTACTTCTTTTGAAAGAAAATTATATTTATTTAAACAAAATTAGATGGAAATCCAGTTTTATTCAGCCTGCCTTGTAGTTATAAGTATATGTCTAGGTTCCTGTCTGCCCAAGGGAAACTGTAGTCCGTGGCTGAAAAAGCACATGCATCTTTTTGACAGCCAAAGTTGGAGATTTTGACTAGGGTATCCCAGTGCTCCTACTGGGACTAAAACCCTGGGGTTCCTGGCTAGAGTGTGTTGTCCCAAGCCAGCCCTTTCTAAAATGGGTTTAATCCAATTGTCCTATCAACTATCAGACTGTGTGAAAAACAGATCAGGAGAACTGGAATGTAGATTTAAGTTGCTTGGTCACCACACAGTTCTGTACTTGAGGAACTTGCCAACATGCCAGATCATTATTATCTCTTGCTCTTATGCACAAGCATGCAGAAGCATAAAATGTAAAGGGTAAATGTTTTGACTTTTTAAATCCACATTTGACGCTTTAGTGCATCTCTTGTCACTCAAGAAGAAAGTGTCTCAGTTCAGTCGCACAGCTAATGTGGGCTGAAACTGTGCTCATTGAGCAATCATTTTATGATAAACTTATCACAGAGACAAAGATCCCTTGCACAGCGCTAATCCAAAGGGAATAGTTAACCTGACAAAATCAAGAAAGCCATCTACAACTGCAGCAGGTGCTCTAATGCGTAATAAAGGGTGATCAACTTCCTATGTGCACAAACAATTGCCCTCTTCATTGTCATAAATTACATCACTGGCATAAAGTGGTTTTTTGCACTTTCCTTATTAGAAACCATTTTCAGATACCTCAAGCCGCTTGTTCAGGAGAAGAAAGCCTGCTCCTGGGATTGAAATTTCTCCTGCTTGGTAAAAATAAATAAATAAGTCAAAATTTCATGGCCCGTTTTACTTATGCAAGTACTTTTTTAAAATGAAAGTTGCTTTTTTTTTATCAAGCTTTTCTTTGTTCTTTTTCTTTAATTGAAGAATAGCTTTTATGTATTTACTTATTTCTAAAACGTTGCTCTGACTAGTATTTGCAGAGAAACTGGGTATAATGTAAGCAAACACTTGGGAGCAATGCAGGAAAAGACAGGACAAGTCTGAGTTTCAAACTGGACACAAGTGGAGAGTGTTTATCTGTTGCCTATTAAATGGAATTAAATAGATAACCCATGTGCTTTTTACTGCCCAAAGAACTGAGCTTCTAAAGAGAGCCATGCATACTAAATTAGACTTCTAGAAAGGAAATGATACAATTAAATGTCCACTGTAGATGCTGACCTCTTCATTTCCATCTGTTTAGCAGCCTACAATGGCCAGTAAGGAAGTTTAGCGAGGAGATGAAGCAAAATAACTATAACGCTGCGCCTACTTGCATCCTTAACTGCTGTCCAGAAACACCTGGAAAGTTGGTAACTAGCTGCCTTCTATTTGTGGCCATATACTGTACAGTGCAGATTTAATAATGATTGTTACAACCAACATTAAAGCTATTGTAGCTCCAATTTTCAGTGGTTGAATGGGCAGGTATATGTTTGAGATGGGCAGGAGCAATCTGTGAATTAAAAAATTTCAGCAAATCAGTTTCAGCAGCCTAATGAGAGAGGATGTGGTTTCTTTCAAGTATTAATAATGTCTAGTACTTTGAAAGCATTATTTGGTAGACACAGGTTATTAAAATGTATCTTATTACATTGTATGTTGCCACTTTGCTTTGTGGAAAAATAGCAGTGCTTCTGTAAAAGAGAGAGAGGAATAAATACTGTTTTAGTTATGAAATGATGCTAAAAAAGCATACAATAATTAATTACAACACATTCTGCAGTCTTCAAGGACCTCTGAGATAGCTGTTCTTTAATTGAAAAATGTTTTCTGTCCCACTATCCAGGAACATTCTTAACACTATCTCATTCTCTGATTGTATGTCCTGGTTACCATTTCTCTAAGCAGTATATAATCAGAAAACTTAATAGAATAAGAATAAAAGAGAACAGAATGTTAGTAGACCATTTATAAGAAGGAAAGAAAATCCTGGTCATAGAATTGGACCATTTATAAGAAGGAAAGAAAATCCTGGTAATAAAATTATGCCAAAAATGGTACTAAACATTCTGTTTCAGTTTTTTAAAATGTCTTAAGACTCTGAGCTCAGAGTCTTAAACTTTTATATAAAAAATCTGAACCCTCGCTAATAGCATGTATCTAACATACATAGGGCAAGGGAAAATTATAGAGCATGTTCCAAAGCCATTGAGGAAAGCAACAAAATTCACTTTGGCTTCCAAAAGCATACATTATTAACAAAAAGTAAAATCCTGGCTCTGCTGAAGTTGATAGAAATGGGCTTACGCCTTATGCATCCAATTTGCTTATAACAGAAATTGCTGTAAATGCCCTTTCATTCTTCACTGACCTAAATTGTGTAAAACCTTTTCAGAAGAACCATGTGTCTTTAGGAAAAGCACCACAGGATCTGATGCACAGTCCCAATAATTGTGCTTCCTGCCATGCTATACGTGCATGACAGGAGGCACGATTTGTGGGGTCAGGGATCAGATCCCCATCACACCATAGTGCCAATGCACTGGCAAGTAGGAAGTTAGTCATACCCTATTTCCAACTTTGACGAGCATATCAGGGTCAAGAGCTCTGATTTGCTTCCAAGGCTGGGAGCAGCAATCTGCTGACTCCCGTTCCCAGCACCAAGGGCGCACCAGAGCCCTTGACTCTAATGTGCCTCTAAGACAGGGAGCCCTAATCAGCTGCTGCTCCCAGCTCCCAGAGTGCAATGGACTTGAAAAAGTCTCCACTGTGCCCCAGACTCTGGGAGCACAGATCAGCTGGTGCATATAGTCACAAGGATCACTGGAGTCAAGGACTCCAGTGTGCCCCCACAGGTGGGAGCAGCAGCTGATCAGGGCTTCCAGGTTCAGGGACACATTGGAGCTTTTGACTCCTATCTGCCCCTTAGGCTGAGGGGCAGTCATCTGATTGGCACTCCCAGCCTCAGAAATGCATGGGAGTCAAGGGCTCCCATGTGCTCCCAAGGCTGGAAGCTCCAATCAGCCTGGCCACACATGCAATTTAAGGCATTATGGTAACCAGCCACAAGTTACTACATGTAGTTTGTTTAATAAATGTATGGCTTATTCCTTGTTTTATCACACACTAATGTAGGGGATGGGCAAAATATAGCTAGCAGGCCATATCTGGCCTGCCAATTAATTCTATCTGGCTTACTGGCCTCCACCCTGAGGAAGGAAGGCTGCAGCCTGCACCACTGTGCTCTGTTGCAACCAGGGCCAAGCCAGGCCCTGCAGCATGCAGACTCTTCTGTCCCATCCCCCACCCTTGCTTGGCTTCCTGTTGACGCTGCAGCTGCACAGTCCTGACACCCGAGCTCACATGGGATGGGGCATGATTTAGCATACTGAGTAGCTATCCTAACCACATACCTGCTGTGATGAGCCACTGCTGCTGTGGCACCACTAGAAGGTGAGTCCATGCTGGCCACAGGGAGAGCTCTGCCCCCTGTGTCCCATGGCTGCTGGTGGCCACGGTGCCAGGACTACACAGTGCCAGCAGGAAGGCAGGCTTGGTGGGGGGATGGATGCAGGGGGCAGAGGAGTTTGCATGCTGCGTGACCTGGCCTGGCCCTGGCTGTAGCAGAGCAGAGCTGTGTGGGTGGGGTGCAGTTCTCCCTTCTCAGGTCAGTGGGCTCAGTATAATCAACTGGCATCTTTCTTTCCCCCTCATACCCCCTGCGGCTCTCAACAGCTCACCCAAACTCGCTAAGTGGCCCCCCAGCCCAAATAATTGCCCACCCCTGCATTAATGTATGGCCAGGTCACTACTTAACATGTTTAACTGGTTAATTACATCTCAAGTGTGACAGCATATGCAGCAAAGCCTCAGACGGTCAATGTTCCTTTACAGAATCCTTCCAGTTTATATATGTGGAGATTCTCATATTCAGTGTGAAAGCATTTAGGGCGCTGATTCATAAAATCATGAAACACAAGTGTCAAGTTAGGTGTCTGCATGAGCATGTTGCTTGAATAATCTGTGTTTATTTATTTGACTTTATGTGCTGCCCTTCCCAACAAAGACTCATGGTGGCTTATAGTGAGAGTCCAAATAATTCATGAAAGCAACTAGAATATTAAAATAAAATATAAAACAAAACTCCCTAAATCAGTATCCCAGCTTAACCTTACTTGCTAAATATCTGCCGAAATAAGACTGCCTTACAGCGCTTCCAGAAGATGTCTGTGTTCAGGCTCTGGTGGGCTTCAAGGGAAAAAGAGTTCTAGGGGTGAGGAATGACTACCAAGAATGACATTGCATGCGTTTTCACCAAACACTTCGCATGCTCATGGTTCTTGCAGGGACTTGCTCTCGGTTGACCTTGGAGATGGCAATGCACCATAATGCTGGGCTTCTTACTGGTGCCTATTCACAAGTGCAGACGCAAATAATCAAGTCTGCTGGAGCATGGCAATTGCTCCCTTTCAGTAGCCTCCTACATCTCATGTATCCTCGCACTTAAAAATGGTGGCAGGGGCACTTGAACTGAAGCTTGTCGAATGAGCCATCATTGACTCCTGCCACCATTTTTAAGCACAGGGACACTGATACAGGAGATGCAGTGTCACTTTAGAGGGGCTCTCGGAGCTGCTCTAATTAAACCTCCACCACACCCCAACAACTCCAGAGCACGTGTAGAAGTGCCCTATAAGTCTAAACCAGCACTTTGAAGTACACCTGGAAAGCTACTGGAAGCCAGTCCAGATTCTGCAGGACTGGAGTTATGTGCTCCTGGTGACCCACCCCCATCAAAAGGTGGTCTACCATGTTCTGCCTTAGCTGCAGCTTCTGCATAGTCATCAAGGGCAGCCCCACAGAGAACACATTGCAGTAATCTAACCATGAGGTTACAAAAGCATAATGATGCTTTCCTTCATTAGGACTTGCAATAATTTTGCCAGGCAGGCAATTGGTCTAGACACACAGACACATTGAGAACTTGAGCCCATGTTTGAAGATGTGAGAAGGGAGTGTTTCTTATCATTTGCAAGCAATATTTTCCATTGGTGCAAATGAGACTCTATACACAGAGGATGACATGGAGACTCAGTGGAGGTAAAATGGAATGGGGTGGACACAGCAGTACATTTCCTTTAAAAATAATGAAAGTAATTTGAAGATGTCATGTTTCATTCCAGTATTTCATTCCATGGACAGTATTTATACAGTGGCTCCATATCTAAAATTGTAGTAATCGCAGTTCTTTAACAATTCAGTGGACAGAGCAGAAACAGTTAATACATGACCATTTTCAGTGTATTTTCAGTTGACTTTTTAAAACAGATTTATACTTTTTCCTCTCTCTCTCTTTTTTTTAATTCAAGTATATTGCATCATTTTATCAGGGTTTCCTTTAATGCCAAAAGTAAACCAAACCTTGATAACCCATCTTGTGGTAAAATTGACTTTGTGACACACTATCAGTAAATCACCATCCACAGGGACAGTAAACTCATTATAGTAGCCTTGGAATAGAAACAGTGCACTGGAGAAACAGTAAAAGATAAATGGGAAAATTCTAGTTTCTGTCTGTTCTGTAGGATAGCATTTTCAAGCAAGTATGTTCACATGGACGATAGTTGAAATCACCAATGCAAGATGACTATGGGAATTACTCTCTGGTTATTACCCCTTCAGTGAGGGACAGGATGTTTCATGGTAACAATTTCAAGTACACAGCAACAACAGAAAGATTTTGCCTAACAACATACATAACTTAGTCTAACTTAAAATGCAACATAATAAGCCAAAAAGACAACCAAAAGCTCTTACATCAGGGGTGGGCAAAATATGGCCTGTGGGCAAAATATGGCCTGTGGGCCAAACTTGGTCCGCGAGGCCATTCTATCCAGCTCGTGGGGCCCCTAAAAAAGTTGGAAAATTAATATTTCTTTGCCCTTGGCTCCTGTCAAAAATTACATGGTTGCCCCAGCGCAGGAAGCACAGGTAAGGGTGGGGGGAGGAGACCCCAGGCAGGGAAGGAACACAGGCGGGAAAGCGACCCCTCCCTGCCCATGCCCGGTGCCCCATGCTGCAGCTGCTTGCAGCCCGCCTGGGGCTGCCTGTGCCCGCTCCGGACAGCCCCATGTGGCCTGCAAGCGCCTGCAGCGTTGGGTACTGGGGGAGGGGCTGCTTCCCTCCATGCTCAGCTTTTCACTGGGCTCCTTCCCTGCGCAGAGAAAAGCAGTCCCTTGCCCGCCGCACGGCTGGCGCCCCGCGCTGCAGGCGCTCACAGCCCACTCAGGGCTGTCCGGAGCAGGCACGGGCAGCCCAAGGTGGGCTGTGAGTGGCTGCCGTGTGGGGTGCCGGGCATGGGGCAGGGAGGGGCTGCTTTCTCCCCCCTGGCACTCAGCACCACCTTGTAACCCAGCTCCATTGCCAGGCTGGCAGTGGGGAGGGTTACAAGCTGGTGCTGAGGGTGGGAAAAAGTGGCTCCTCGCCCACCCCATGGCCAGTGCCCCGCCCTGCAGCCACCTGCAGCCTGCCTGTGCCTGCTCCGGACAGCCCAGCGTGGGCTGCGAGTGCCTGCAGCAGGGAGCGCTGGCCATGGGGCAGGCGAGGGGCCACTTTTCCCCACGCTCAGAACCAGCTTCTTCCCTGCCAGTGAGCAGAGGGTCGGGGCTGTGTGCTGCCCCCCTCCTGTACCGCAGGGTTGGGGGGCACTGGGAGTGAGTGGGTGGGGAGCCAGCGGGAGCATGGGGCCCGCACCAGTGCCCTGGGGCCAGTGCCGGTGGGGCCCAGAGCAGGGTGGCAGGAGTGTGGGGTCCCAGCTGGCAGGGGCTCTATGGAGCCAGGCCAGCTCCCCGCTCCCTGCTGGTGTAGCTCAGCCCGGCTCCACAGACCCTTGCCAGCCTGTGCCCTGCTCCAGGCCCCACTGGTGCTGGCCCTGGAACATTGGTCCCAAGATGGTGACCAGGGGGTGGGGCTACCCACGCGGCCCTCAACGCCTGCCAGAACTGGGTAGGCGGCCCTCCGTCCAAAATAACTGCCAGCCCCTGTCTTACGTAATCTTGGGGACAGAATCCTCCCCTTGCAGCCAGGTATTCAGAATGTCTTTCTGGGGGATCCCCAGGTTGTCTTAGGTGATGAGGAAGACATCCCACATGCCTCATCTCTGCTTCGGTTTTTATAGATGAATCTGCACCTCCTCCTTCCCCTCTCATGCCTTGACCATAGCATGCTTTTCATATCCCTCACGTACTGCATATCCCTCATGACTCTCATGCATTCAGTGTCTTTCTCTCTCCTGTCCTGTCCCCCTTTTACAGGTTCTGCTTTGAAATGTAGATATAGCTCCCTGCTTTCTTTGGTCACACCAGCCCAGTCTGGGACCCTCCCCTGCTACCTGAGGTCTGTCACTGTAGCTCCAGCCCACACTTGCGATGATTGTGCTAGATCTTTGCTAACAGTGTCAAAAAATATTGCAACCAAGGTTGTACACGTGAGCCAAGTCTTTTTTATATATATATCAAGTTGGATTAAATTTCTAAATAAATTATCTTATTTTTCTCTGAATTTTCTTTGTGGAGTTTTAACCAAAAACTCCAAAACAAAACAACCCAGAAGATGCAAAAAAGGTTCTTGCCCTGCCATGTAGAATGAAAATTGGAAACGAGAAGAGATGAACACAGTTCTAGGATGTACTGCAGTCAAAATGAGGAGATACTTTAAGTGTTTGTTTGTTTTTTTTAACTACAGCATGTATTTTTAACTACAGCAGTAAGTGAAGTGGGGCAGCATAAATACAGTATAGCTCCGCCTTGTATTTTAGGCTATTCATGTCTTGTTTCTAATTATGGATTTGGCTTCTATAATGGTGATTTAAACACATTTCAAAGCAGAACAGTGTTTAAGTTCTTGATTCCATACAAAGTTTCTTCTCAGGCAGGAATTTAGATTCAGCACTTGATTTGTGGAATTGGATTGTCACATGTGAGTTGCTTTGTTTGTTTGTGCTAACTAGGATAGGTGAGAGACTGATGCAGGAAGCCAAATGGTGCTGTCCCAGCTGATTCTCTGCTTCAGCTGCCAGGAACATGTTGTTCTATTTGCAAACTCTCATGTTAGTAATCCCCAAAGAAGAACAGGTGTCTTTGTACCTTGGGTTCCACTAATCCAGACTCCTTTGGTGTGGATACCCTTAAGTATAAGAGTGAATATACAGACCTGTTCTAAAGTATGGCCTGAGTCTGTTTACTTTCACATAGTTATGCATCTTAAAAGTAACCCTTTTATCCTAATGGAGCATGCAAGAAGGAACATAGAAACTTCTCTTGCATCCTTCTGAGAGGTGGCAACACACATTTTACGCTTGATTTCTTAAAGAGGTCTTGATGCTCCCTAGAGCACTTCAGCCACCGAGGGTACAAATGAGCTTTCCTTGCACCAAGTGATCAAAGACAAGATTATGCAGAAACTTCTAGCTCCTTAATTGCTGCTGCATTTGAGCAAGTTGAAGTCTCTTGCCTGGACAGTCTTTTTCAACTGAATACAATACTGTAGGGTGTTTGTACACCTGCTGGGAGGTTGGTCCAACACACTGTAATTACAGCGATTTAACTGAGTCTGCTGGAGCATGCTAATTAGCGCGCTCCAGCCAGCTTCCATGTCTCATGTATCAGCCTCCCTGTGCTTTCAAATGGTGGTGGGGGCGCTTTAACTAAAGCTTGTTCAATGAGCTTTAGATAAAGCGCCCCACCGCCATTTTGAAGAATGGGGACACTAACGCACGAGACACTCTAGCACTTTAATTAGAGCAGCTCTCAGAGCCAATCTAATTAAGTGTACCCCCCATCACCCCTGAAGCACATATAAAAACACCCATAGAGAATAGGTTCTTTTTTTCAGCTTTCTTCCCCTTAAACAAAGAAAAAAAAATCCCTTTTTGACCCTCCTGTCTGCTTCCACCATAGCTTAAGAGAAAGGCCAGAAGAAAGCAGAAATCTCATGTGCCCGCAAAGTGGAAGATAGACAGCTAGTCCTGAATGTGTAACCCAATGCAGTCCTGGGGGTGGCTTCAGTTTCTGGTGATAATGGTGTTGTTGCTGACAAACGTTTCCTGCTGGGCCCCTAAGGCTT
>NW_005842156.1:149414-172856 GCF_000455745.1 Alligator sinensis | reverse complement strand
CTGCTGAGCCTATAAGGTTTTGCATGTTCAACTTCTTGTTTTTAGTATTTGTATAATAGTTTTGAACAAGTCTCTTTCTTGCTTCCTCTGTATCAAAGACCAGAGAAAATCAAAGTAGGATTTGAATCTGCCTCTGGCCAGAGCTGCTGCAGCCACCACTGTACATCAACTCTGTTAAATCAGAGTAAGATTGTTCCAGGGGTGAGTGAACTAATCAGGATAGGCTGCCATAAGGCAGCAGTGTCTACTGATTTTTTCCTTCGGTACTTCAGTTATCCCTAACCCTTGCATGGAGTGGGAAAACTGAAGTACAGAAAAAATTCTCATATTTGTATCTTTTGTTTGAACATATGTTTTCAAGTCTAGTTCTTGAAGGCTTGCTTCTGCAGTAGTTCTTTCTCTTTAACATTCATTTACATTAAAACATACTAGTATTCTTATGCAGGGGCCAGCAACCGATGGCCCGTGGGTCAGACTTCTCCCGCAGAATCATTTAAACCGGCCTGCAGACACAGGACTTCAGCAGCATTCAGTCGTGATTAGCTTTGGCAGCAGTTGTTCTCCCTACGCTGCTGTGGCGAAAAGCAGTGGCAGCAGCTGGGTCCTAGCACCCACTTTCCCACCTCCAATTCAAACAGGATCAATCTGGCCTAGAGCCTTAAAAGGTTACCGTCAGCTGGTCTGCTAGGTTTCTACTAGAAAGCAAGGTAGAGGTGTACCTTATAGACTAGTTATTTGTTTGCCACAAAAAGTGAAGAGAAGTAACTTTTTTGCATATTATAGGTTCATATCCTAAGAACACAAACAGGTTAATTAGGTTCTTGCAGTTCTGTATTAAATGGTCTTTGTGATCTACAGCCTGAATATGCATGTTCTTTCAGATAAGCCCTGAACACTTTCAGACAAATAGAAATGGGGGATGGATGAGCTAGCCTCCAGAAAACAAAACCCAAAACTTCATTATGTTCCTGAAGTGAATCTAAATTCCCTTTAGTTTTTGTTTTTATACTTGTTTATTAGTCCACCCTTTTTGAAGCTAGAAAGAGCCCTTGAATAACCTTTCACACCATTTCATACCTGACCACAAATAGATTTGCAAGCTGACTTTATTTTTGGGATGGCGGGGGTGGGAGGGACAGACCTGTAGACAGAAAAGCCTGAGGCCTTGGCATCTCATGGAGAAGAGTAGAGTTCTTACATACCCCATAAAAAGTATTCAGCATGCAGCTTTATGAAACTTTTCCTTTATAATGAAATCACAAATGTACTCCTTGACTTCAGTAACCAAAGAATTCAGTGTATTTCTTAACACTGGGCTAAAAGTAAATGTCATTTCAGTATTTTTACTGCTTTTTAAATGTAAATTAACAATCTAAAAGGTTCTTGCAAGAACGTGTAGTATTGGTCAGCTTGAATATCACTGAAAAACTGTTCTCTTAAAGTGACAGACCATCCTGTTGCATTAATATAATAGGTTTTCCAGGTAACAATCAGCCCTATTGAAAGCCCAGCTGTGGGGTATTTAGATAGACAGGAAGTGTCCCCCTATGAGTTTTAAATAGCTCCGGGAAGAGTAAGCAAGGGAGGAGAAATGCATGCTGCAAGTAGAACAGCCTGTTACAAGGAGGGGTCAGACTGCTAAGCCTGGGACAGAGCAGAAGGGTTGGCTTTATTTGTTTATTGCTTAAAGACTGTTTTATTTAGGAAGACTGGCTGAAGGGCTCCTGGTAGAGCAAAATCCATTTGCAAAAGCCAGCATGCAAGGCAACCCACTTACAATTAACTGACTGGATGTGCCATCCCTGTAGATATAGTGTAGACAGGCACTCAATGACACAGTGGTATAAAAGGCTGTGATTGTAAGTGGCCTCGATTCCTAGCCTCCGAAAACATCTGCATCCAAGAATTCTAATGTTGCTGTAGCTGCCTGAATGCAGCTACAATTTGTATTCGAAGAGTTTTCACCTACAGATAGTCATAAACCAACTGTATTTATTGTTACAATTCTTCTACCACACAAGCTAGTATCCACCAGTCTCTGTAAAGCCCTTTCAGGTCATTTTTTAAAACCTAGTTTTTAACAGAATAGTGAAAATCTGAAAAAGACAGCACATGAAGCAGAAACATAAACTGACTGACATTGTTTCTGCTTTTTATTTAAAAGATCCGTTTTGTTTGAGTGCTCCATAATTCTGTAGTTAGAGCAGTATGTTCCTCATCTGGCAATCTAGATTATATTTTAATGCTCATAGGCAAGGCAATGAAACATTTATTTGTCTGTACAATAATCCTGTTATCAAGGTATCCTTGACAAGATGCCATTCAAGATAGAAGATTTCGAAGCTTGTTGGAAATAGAAATGAATGCTTCAGTTAACCTAACACAATGGGTGATACATGACCTAATGAAAAATGAAGCCATCAGAGTAGTCACAAGCAGTGGAGACCTGCTGTCTGCTATGTATCCCAACTAACTCAGCATGATTGAACTGGATTTTTAGTTCCCAAACACCAGTTCTTTTTAGTCTCATTCATGTCAACAGTTACATTACATTAGCACTTAGCTAATAGGATAAAAATAAGAGAAACTTCCATTTAAAATCTTTGCAATTTATAGTTGCAACATTGCACATACATGGCTTCCTATTTTAATTTCATATTGTAAGTAGGAGTCTGCAATGTAGATTTTTTTAAATATGTGAAACATTGCTTAATTGACCATATCAGGAATAGGCTGTCATTAGGGAACTATTTGTAAACCTACTTTGTTTTTATATGTAGATCCATGAAATTGTGTTATGAACTTTTCTTTTTTTTTTCTTTAAGAGAAGCAAATTAACTTTACATAATGTTTTACAGTGTACTTTTTCCACTCCTTGGTTGTGCAAACAATCTTTATTTTGTAAAACCATTTTTCCTTTTAAAAAAATCTCTACTATTTTGGCCTTTACATAATCTCCTCTAAGCAGGAGATTCGCATACAGAAGGACCCAAGTGATAAATGGGTCACAAATGTTTTGATTTCTTTAAACCAAGGCTCTCTAACGTATAAGCAGCTGGGGGCCACACCAGTGGATACTGTACATCACGTGGGTTGTACCACTGTGAGCCATGGTTCTCTCCTGCACCGCACTGTGCAGGAATTCCCCACCCCCTCCAGCCACTGCCTTGTGCTATATGACCATCCCCTGCCTTTGCATCAGACTGTGTGGGTGTCTTCTCAGCCTGTTTCACTACACTGTAGCCCCCAATCGCAGTGCCCCAACTTCAGGTTCTGCTATCACTGATTACTGTACTGTTTGCCCTGCCTCCTGGGGCAGCGTCAAGGAGCAGAAAGCAGAGGATGGAGGGGGAGCCTAAATTATCTTGGAGTGAGAGATCTTGGCTGCTGCTGCAACAGGAGTAATGTAGGGGGAATGGCAGGTGGTTGGAAGCCCAGGGGTATCATGCAGCCTCTGGCCCACTAGTTAGACACCCCTGGAAATAATTATTTGTTGTTACACTAGAAACCAAGATCTCATTGCTGTTGAAATAAAATATTCTCAAACGATACACATGTTAGCAGAATCTTAAAGAAGGCTTTAAAAATGCATCTGTCCAAAAAAGTCTTGGAGGAATGCTTCCTTTACTGTCCTGTTATGATACATAGTCATGCAAAATGCCTTGGTTTGAAGTGTCATTCCTGTTGAAAGCAAGTTGCTAGAACCTGAAAGTAGCTATATTCATATTAGATAACAAAAGGCAATTTGGGAAGAATAAGCTTGATGAGTATGCTATGGTATGTAGAAGTATTAAAATTCAATAGTGGAGAAAAAAAGCTGGAACATCTCGAACCATCATAATTAAGGTACATCAAGCTATAGAGACACTGAAGAATGAAGGAAGGAATAGCAACAAAAGTGGGCTGACTCAGGATGACAAAAGACCTGTGTGTGCATTTTTAAAGAGAAGTAGGGGTTTTTTCACAAGTGCATTAAAGAAAAGTAGTGTTAGAGGAAACTAGGGACCATTAACAAAAGATGAGGGAGATGAAATTAATGATTAGGATATTGACTTCCTTTCTGCAAACATTTCTATTTAAGAAAAATAAAACAAATCAAGTTGAGTTACCACCTAATGAAAACGTTACAAATATAACAGTGGGGTCCTGCAGGGTTCGGTCTTTGGACCGGTGTTATTTAATATCTTCATCAGCAAGTTGGACGAGGGTGTGGAGAGCACCCTCTCCAAGTTAGCAGATGATACCAAGTTATGGGGCAGAGTTAATACATTGGAGAGCAGGGTGCAGATACAGGCCGACCTGGACAGCTTAGATCAGTGGGCGGAACAAAATAGGATGCAATTCAACAAGATAAATGTAAGGTACTCCACCTAGGAAGCAGCACACCTACAGGTTGGGGGATGACCTCCTCAGCTGCTCAGAGGATGAGAGAGATCTTGGAGTCATAGTTGACTCCAAAATGAACATGAGCCGGCAGTGTAACGAGGCCATCAACAAAGCCAATCTCATCTTGTCATGTATTAACAGATGCATGACCAACAGATCAAGGGAGGTGATACTCCCCTTCTATGTGGCATTAGTCAGGCCGCAGTTGGAGTACTGTGTCCAGTTTTGGGTGCCACACTTCAAAAGGGACATGGAGAAACTGGAGAGGGTTCAGAGGAGGGCAACTCGCATGATTAGTGGCCTCTGTGAAAGACCCTACGAGGAGAGGTTGAGGGATCTGGAGCTCTTCAACCTTTACAAAAGATGGCTGAGGGGTGACCTTGTAGCCACCTACAAGTTTGTCAGGGGAGGACAGCCAGGAATTGGGGATGCGCTGTTTACGAGAGCGCCCCAGGGAGTAACTAGGAATAATGGGTGCAAACTAGTGGAGAGTAGATTTAGATTAGACATTAGGAAGACATTTTTTATAGTAAGGGTGGCCAGAGTCTGGAATGGGCTTCCAAGAGAGGTGATACTATCACCTAACTTGGAGGTTTTCAAGAGGAGGCTTGACAGTCACCTGGCTGGGGTCGTCTGACCTCAGTCCTCTTTCCCGCCAGGTACAGGGGGGTCGGACACGATGATCCATTGATTCCCTTCCGACTCTATAATCTATGAAAATTGGAACTCCTATTTCAATAAAAGGAATGGAATACCTGGGAAATCTGCATATAAACTAATCAGCTAGTCCAAATAATCTGCATCCAAGTGTATCAAGAGAATAAACAAACCAATTTACTGTACCGCTGACACTAATTAGAACTGAAGAGGTGTCTAGAAACTGAAGAGCAAATTCCGTTTTCAGCAAAGGGAGGAATGATGCTATATGCTCCCAAACCTGTATACTTCCAAAGTGAATACTTCTGTTTGTTCTTTATAAAATATAATGATTTAAAGAAATCTATAAATGCCGATAGCTTATATTTTCATTATCCTCTAGACATTATAGGTTTCTGTCAAATTAATCTTGTCAAATGAACTTGTTTTGCTTTCTTTGTTAGTTTTGAACAATTAATGGGTTACAGACAAGATGGCAGGCATAATGTTTTGTGGGGAACATTCAACTTAGTTTGAACATGAACATTATTACCTGGATAAAACAGTGATAGGAAATCTATAAACAAAAAGTAATAATAGAAGGAATGAATGAGTGAATTCATAGAGTGAATGAATGCAAACCAAGTTTACCAAAGCTATTAGTTGGAATTAGAAAAACAACTAAATTGACTGTGCCTTTTCTAGAAAATTCAGTGAAAGCAAACACCAAGTGTACTTATAGAAGCAGGGGTTTAGGTTGTAGCCGTGTTGGTCTAAGGACATAGGCAGACAAGGTTCCTTGGGTGAATTTGATATCTTTTATTAGACCAACCCAAATGGTTAGAGAATATTTATTAAGCAAGCTTTCGGGTTCAAAAACCCTTCGTCAAGCTAAGGAAGTTTCAGCAGTTGGTGTGTGCTCTTCCTGAATGGAATGAAAAGTAAAGAAGCCAGGGGCTGGGCTGGGCTGGGCTGAGCTGGGCTGGGCTGGGGAGTCAGTTGCCAGGCAGATTATAATATATCAAAAATCCAATGTCTATGTTTAGTCCATGATCTCTAGTATCCAGCAGGTTGATGAAATGGAGCTCATAGGCTCGTCTCTGGGAAGTGTTGTGTAAGTTTCCCTTGAGGATCAGGACTGAGAGATTGGAGAGAGAGTGGCCCTCCTGTGAGAAATGTGCCCTCACCGGTAATTGGGTGTTTCTGTCTTTGATAGATTTCTGGTGTGCGTTCATTCTGGTGCGCAGTTGTTGTCTGGTCTCTCCTACATATCTTCCATCAGGGCATTTGGTGCATTGGATGAGGTATCTTACATTTCTGGAGGTGCAGCTGTAAGATCCTGGGATGCTGATGGCTCTGTTGTGGGGTGTAGTAATAGTGGGGGTGGTGGAGATGTGTTGGCAGGTTTTGCATTTCTTGTCCTGGCACGGTCTGGATCTTTTTGGTGTGTTCTGGGCTTGAGGAAGTTTGCTTCTGGTGATGAGGTTGGCAAGGTTCAGTGCTTGTTTGAAGGCTAGGATGGGTGGCTCTTATAGAAGCAGTGCATTTAAAGCACATGAAATCAAATACTTTTAGAGGATAGTGTGTCTCAGCTTAATTTAACAATTTGCAATTCTAACCACAAGACAAAAACATTAAAACACAACTTGGATGTCCAGTCAAAACCAGCCAACATAGCCCAAATTACAAATATTAATAAAAAAGTTTTTGAAATAATCTGCACATAAATAAATGTTCTTGGAACCTATTTTGAAAACCATGTTTAAGTATACTAGTTGCTTGTAGACAATTTATAAATTTATAAACATGAATTGTTTATTTAGATAATTATATGGTAATTCCTAAAGCAGTGATTGGAGTGACAAATAAAAATGAATAATCTGAATTGAGAGGCTGGGATCGAGGGGTTAGGGAGTGTCTGCAGCCTTCCAGAGAAAGAGGTTGGAACCCCCATTGTTGGCTGTTTGTCTTAACAGATGCTTAGTCTAAGTTTAAATTGTATTGTAGGGACAATCCTGTGTTGGTAGTAGGGAGGAAGGTTAATTGACACAAGTTGGGGGTTTTTCCTCTCCTTCATCTACAATGTTGTTACTGAACCTATGCAATGTATTCCTTTATTGATTTGGCAGCTCTTTGTACCCAGATATGAGTCTGTGGGGTTGTCAATTTTTTTCTGGCTATATCTTTACACTATTATGTCTACTCTGCCTGTTGATTCTGGAAATGAGCTTCCTAGATGCTTTTACTAATCATATGCTTTTATGGATCACTGGAACAACTTTATCAGTTTGAGGAGTAAGCCATTTTGGGCTGACACTACAGCTAGGGACAGACATTCAAAAAGCCTGCACCTGAATTGTCTCCATCTTTGCAGGGTAGTCTAATGTGCAGAGACTGAACTGATCTGCAAGTAGATAATGTCGTGGAAAAAACACGCTGTAGAATTTGGAATCGGGTCAGGTAGAAACTTTATTTCGATAGCTGTTGGAGAGGGACCATCACAGAAAGATTTCTGCTGTGGCCTGTCTGCCTTACAGCAAGGGCAATTAACCTTTTATAGATTCAAGACAAAGGGTTTCGTAAACCAGCTTTTCCCGCCTTGGGGCTATCTGTTTTGTGTCCTTCAAGACAGTTTAATGGTCATCTTCCTCTTATCTAAGGAATCTCTCTCTTTCTCCTCCCCCCCCCCCAGGCCTCAGCCATTCTTTGCTTCCACAATAGACATTGACTTTTTAATCAGGAAATGCAGGCACATGCCTGCAGTGGCTCAGGCTAGAAGTGAGGGTACTAGAGCAAGCCCTCCCTTCCCTTCAACAGTGCTGAGCGGGGGGGGGCAAGGCACAGCCAAGCCCTGACAGGATGCTATGATTAGGGAGGGGTTTAAACCCTAACCCTGCCTGCAGAGTCCCCAGTCAGGGTGTACCTGGAGGGAGACGGGGAAGCAGCCCTCACCAGGCTTTTCCCTGCTTGCTGCTCAAGGAGTCCCTGGCTAGCACTCTGAAAAAGGGGTGGAGGAGGGAACTTGTGTGGACTGCATGCATCTGTTGATGATATTGAGCTTTTCAGTCTCCCTCTCTCTGCTTGTTCATACTGTCTGTGGCAACCTGACGGCAGTCACAAGTCACGTTCATTGCAGTCCAGGTTATTTCTCACACCTCTCTCTGTCCCCTGTTGAACACTGACAGATTGTAGGCTTTGAAGCAAGCAAGCCAGCAGGGAGCCTACCAGAACACAAAGCCTGTCAGCCCATCAAGCCCTACAAAAGAAAACAAATGCAACTCTAGTTTCAAGTTCTTCTTATCTGCAGGGTGCATTTGCATTTACAGGCCACTGGCTTCTAGACATAAGCGGACACTGTTCTGTCTGCCTTTGTTTTAGTGAAATTGGAGACGCACACAAATACCGCTAAGTATTAGCTAGCAAGGGAGGGGCATAGCCTGATGTCATCTGGTGCCCATGCTGCCAGGGTCCTGCTGTAGGTGCAGGGCAGACGGGGAGATCCCTGCTTGAGTAGCAACCTGTGAAGAGGGGAGATGGGGCTGGAAAAGCCTGGCAAACGCTGCAGTCCTCCACCTCCTTAGCCAGCTGGGACTTTGGCTAGGGGGGAGAGGAGCTTTCTGGAGCAGACAGCCCAGCCCAGCCCAGGGGGACTCTGATTTAACTTAAACCAGGAAAGGGTCTGGGACAGAAGTTCCATAAGACAGTTTGAGCCAAATCAGTTAAGTCTGATACTACATTCAACCAGGTTCATCTTAAACCAGTTTCAGCCATTTTGAAACTGGTTTATATGCACTGAACTTCTGTTCTGTTACAGGTTTAAACCAATTTCTGATCATTTAACCTGGTTCATGTGTAACTTCTGTCCCTAGCCTACAGGTTCCAAACAACAACTGGCCAGCAACTGAAGAGCTGCTCTATAATATGTTTATAAACTTGCCTTAATTATTCATGTGCCAGGACCTTCTTAAACTGTTGCTAACAGAACACTTACTAATGGTCTGTGGAGGCTGACTAGCTGCATGATACTGTACCTTCTTTCTTGTATCTAAGTTGGAGAAACATCATAAGCAAGAGGATTGTGCTCACAACCAGAGTGGACAAAAACCTAAGTTGGTGAGAAGTGGGGTGGGAAGCAAGACAGATGATAAAAATGCTTTTTCTCCCCCAAAATGGAGCATCTGTTAATTCTCACAGAAAAGATGTGTGATTTACAATTGATGGCGCAGGTGACAAGAGATAATTGGGAAGTTTATCTGTGGAATCCTCATTATGTCCTCTCGTTACAAATTGGACTCAGAACTACTTGTAGCCAGAACATAGTCCTTTTAATAGTTTGACGCATGTCTCCCTGCAGTGAAAGTTGCACCATAATTAGGTGTCTGACTCTAAAATGCCATAGTTTAAACAGTCTCTAAAACTCAAAGTATAGCATGAGCTTATACTCATGAGTTTTTTCCAGGGTACAGACTGTATAACATGCAGTGGAAACGATGTAGAAATTCACAATAAATTGATGTATTGATTTATCAGGTTATTTTGCATACTTGAAGTTCTGAAATTTGAAAGGCTCAATTTAAAAATTATATTTGTGATTTGCATGAGTCTGTTGCACCTTCTTAAACACTCTGTTCCAGTTGGGAAAACTTAATCTGAGGGATGCAATACATCTGCTTGATTTTAGAAGCAAAGACTGCAGAGTGGCATAAATCCACAGGATGTTCCTGAGTGCTGCATTTTGCATTTGGATGTCTTAGTTTTTCTAGTTCAAGAAGTACGCAGTGCAAATAGATCAGTGGTGGCTCCAAATCTGAAAGTGTTTAGGTCTGTTTTTCATTCCAATAATAATAAATATGGGGAGGTAGTGATATTTTAGCTGTTCCAAAAGGGTTTGTGTAAAATTAGTACAGACGGCTGCTGCTCCTACATTTGGTTAAACAGTGTCCTGTTTAAGGGGGTGAGGCATGAGACCTCTGAAAACCAATGGTAGCCAGATCAAGTGTTTATGGTGGAGTTTGCTTGTCATCCCACATACCAGTCACACAGAAAAGTGGAATCTGTATCTGAAGAGAAGTTGAGGTGGCTTTCTCATTCTTGGTAAATCTAGTTGGAAACCAAAACTCCCAAATTTTTCTAGGGAGAGAGGGGAAAAAAAAAACCCTTTAATTTTGAGCTAGTTTTTTGCTAAATGCAAATATACTTCATGCAAAATGCAGCCTACTGATTGCCAACTTCATAGCAGAAGCAAGTGAGCTTGATAAAAAAACTATACCTTATTAATCAAATATATGTCTGCATAGTTGCATTATTTATCTATTAGATTTTACTTAATTACCTCTCTTGCTAGAATCAAATTCTGGTTACCTGAAAATTTTTTAAAATTGAAGCCTGTTTGGTTCATTGCACAGGTGGATATTTCACTTCTAATGCTACATATGGCTTAATCATTTCAAAATTTACTATCTCATTTAGTAACAGTAAGGCATCTCTTTTGCCAATCATTTTGTTTTTGTTTTCCTTCATTTGTCTGTTTCTTGACTATAATATTTTTATACGTATTTAGTAAATGATAATAGTTCTGAGTCACAGCTGAGCGTGCCTAGCGGTTGGATTTAGTTTTCCCACAGCAAAACTTCATGGCCTGGTACACTGAAATATGACTCTGCTTACAGTTTCCTTACTGAAGAGAAGGAGAATAATGGACCGCAAAACACATTCCACTGCTATTAGCTTTTGAAGTAGATTGAGCTATTCACTGGAAAAAAGAGTTTGCTGCAGCAATTAAGTTCATCTCTGGGCTTAGCCTGTTTGCCAGTTCCAAAAAATGAGATGGACTTCTATTTTGTAAAAGAATTAATGTTTTGTTGATGGTGAAAATTATTGACTAAGACCAAAGTTGAAAATTTGCAAGGGACAGAGATTTCTTGGCAGCACAGCCCCTGTCAGGTCTCAAAGAATTTTTGAAAGATGTATAGGGACCTGTGCTAACTTTTGTTCCATGCTGAATTGGCTAAAATACTTTTTCATGGTAAACCTGAAGGCACGGATTCTTAGGCTGGAATATGCTGCTATTTTTCTTGTGTCCATGAAAAGCTGAGAAAGTGTTGGTAAAAGGCGGTAAAAGAAATTATTCATATTAAACCAATTTTATAAGCACGGTTAAAACTATAATACACAGCCAAAAACTGATATATATGTATATTAAAGCATTTAGGATTGATGAGACATTTTAACTAGGTTTACTTTGCAAGCATTTTGAAGCAAGTTTCTAGATAAGTCTGCTCTGAGACTGAAATCTCCCCCAGGTTAAAGTGGATCTTATTAGTTATTTTTCTTTGAAGGAGAACAACATGGTAAACGAGCGATGTCATATGGATTCGATAGATAAGTGATGTCTTCTGGATTTTTTTACACACAATCAGAAAATTAATTCTGCATTTAGACCATGCAAGCTTATTTCAAAGATTTGAGGTTTACCTCCTATTTTAATCTCTAATACATGTGACATTTTGCAAACCTGTATGTGGTGAAGGTAACTAATGGTATATCTATGCAGACGGCAGAGGAGTGATTGCACTCCCTGTTGTAGACATACCCAAGTCAGTTTTAAATTAGCTGATTGGTTTGTATGCTGATAGGAGTCTAACCACTCTGCCAAAGGCTTAAGTGTGGGCCGGGTAAATATTCAACAGCTGAATTTGTGCCACAAGGGCTACACTGTTGTTGGTACCTGAACTAGTAAGTTTAGAGACCTGATTTAACTTAACATGAGATGCAATCACAGTTTTGGATTATACACAACACTTTCAAAGCCATTGTTATCAAATCATATGGCGAGTGAATTTCACTTGGTCCTGTCCAAAGACTAGATAAACTGGTTTGATGCAGACATGTAGTTGTGGATATTATAGGACCCTCAGTGCACCCATTTTTACAGTTGATGCAGTCTTAGCTGCTTCCTGTCTCCTATTTCTGGATTCCTAGGTCCACATCAGATTGGTTTCTTCTGTCAGTTATCTTTACCCATGGTGTTCTCTGTGCCAGCCAGTTTGAATCCAGAGCACATCCACATATAGCATATGAGGCTGCAAATTTCTTTATTCCCATTAATGTACAGCTTTACTGTCAGTCATTTGTGTCCTGCTGGTTCTAGATACCATTTCATGTACCCTCTGTGCACTGTCTGTGCATGGGTGATTTTTGCACAGTGTGTGATATTTTTGCTGTATTGACAAGTACTAAGTTTGGGAGTTCAGTTGAGATGCATGTTCTGTGCTTCAAACATTTCAATGAACATCTAAATCCTCTGGTGCAGAGTAGGGGAGAAACGCTTACAGTTGCTGGCTGTTACTTCTGAAGGATGGTAACACCTGTGGTCCTCCATCCTTTTAGGTGCCCATTAACATGGGTGCTTTCTCCCTTAGTCTCTTGAATTGATCGTGAATATATTCTGTAGGTTGGGCATCTAGTAATATTTGATATAGTGTTAGTAATGACGGCACAGGTTGGCTGATGAGGGGGAAGGAGGTAGGAAAGGTGGAGGGGAAGTGGTAAAGTAGTTTATAGCTCATACAGTTTGCTGGTATTGATTTGCTTAAATTGAACTCTTGAGGGTGGGGACTCAGAATATACAGACCCTGAGCATTATATTATGGGTGATGTCTGAGAAGGTAGATTACCCAGAAATAAATGCATACAGAGTGTTTGCTACATTAAATCTCTAATTCAGTTATAAATAGAAGCACAGTTGTGAACAATATCGTGGGACCTTGTTGCACATTTAATTGTAGATTGCTTCTGGAGCTCTATACCTTTGGATTGTCCACACATTAACACCTGAAACTAGTTCTAAGCATATTTTAGGCAGCTTAAAGTTATGCTACTCCAGGGCAGGTTTATTTCTGATCCATGTTAGGTTGTGTTCCATTAATGTGTAGCCACTCCCCAGAGTTGAGTCACCCAAGTTGCAGCCCTCCAGCATCCCAGGATGCAGTGTCCCCTCCCCTCGCATCCTGTTCTGTGTGGACAAACTTTCCACACCCTCAACTTTATTGCCCAAAGGGACAGATCTGGCACCAAGTCAACTTCCCTTCCCACTGAGGGTGTGACCTTCCTACCTGCAGGGGTGCAACCCCATGTAAACAGCCTACAGAGCACATGCCAGCTAGCCAGGTCACAGGACACAGATGGGTCCAGGAGGGGGATCTAGAGGAGGTTGTGGGGGGAACATGGTAGGAGGCTGGATTGGGTCCCCCTGAGCTGGGGCTTCCTTCCCAGGACAGGGGCAGTAGCTCCCCCAAAAGAGCCTTCCAATACTTCTCCCACCTCCCAGCCATCCCAGGAAGCATGATAAGCACCCCCCCACCAAGTGTGCACCCCCCCCATCCCAATTTATGAAAACATGGAACCTTCTTTAATTTACTACTTCATTTCATTTTAAACTTTTTTTTTTACTTCTTTATTTTATTCTTCAGTGGCTGGCTTCATTTCACCACCCTTCCCCCACTCCCATTTCCTTTCCACCTCCCATTTCATTACCCACCCCCATCCCATTAACTCTCTGCCTTTCAGCTTCATGTTCCTGTCCACCCCAACCTCTCCCCTCCCACCCCCAACTAGGGCAGGGATAGAAGCCTGTCCTGGCTCACCAGCCCTGTAGTTACAACTCACAGCTGTAGCTCCTAGTTAGGCCCCTGCTTGTGAGCCCTCTAACAGCAAGTCACAGCTGTGCAGGTCGGGACAGTCGGAGAACATTTTTAGCCTTAAGGTGTGACTGCTCCAAACGTGAGCTAGAACTAACACCAATCAACATCTGAGCAGCTCAAAGTGCAACGTGTAGCGAGTTCCTCGCATCATATCTCATTACACCCATGAGGGTACAATGTTAGGGTTGAGAATTGAAGTGCAAAAGGCAGATATTAAGTTTAAAGTCATGATACCCATAGCAGCAATTTACATGGCCAGATTGCACAAACACAGTACACTGAAGGGACCCAGTCAATCCAAATGATCATTCTTCCTTCAGGAAGCTGTTGACTTTTGTTAAAAAATAACACCTACGATAACTGTCAGGCGACTGTCGTATGAAGGCTTTTTTTTGCTTGCTTCCGTGTTTTTTTTCAGGGTGCTATGGCCCTCGGGTGCTGCCCTATCTGTTGAAGGGTGTTGTGAGGCGATATGTGAGTTTTTAGGAGACGCAGATAAGCACTGGCTCAGGCCTGTTCCTGTCTATGTGATCCCGCATCCCCACTTCCAAGGCTCTCTGCAAGGAAGCAAGCTCTATAATCATTAAATTAGTTTTTGAAATTGGGTGCCATTCATATCACTAAAGTTAGGAGGGGTGCCTCAAATCCAAAAAGGTTGAAAACCACAGGTTTACTTTATACATCACACAATGCATTGCTGTTTTCTTTCATTTCCTGCTGTATGGGGTCAGTTCCTCTGTTCCATTAGAAGCATTCTTTTTAAATTTTACAGGCCCCTGCTACACATTAAATATATCACACAATTCACTGGTGACTAACTCTATAGCTGGTTTCTATCCAGCTTGAATTTAAACGTGTAGTGGCCACTACACAGACCTTTCTAAGGAGTACTTCAAAAGGAAATGCAAACTTACATCTTGCAACCTTACAGAGTGAGAGGGTAAGGGGAAAAGTCTCTGTGCTCAAATCTTGTGGAGTACGGTCAAGCGCTAGGACTAACATGTAACAATAAAAGCTTTGAGCTAAATCAGTAATTTACTATGTGCTGCATTTGCAAGCAGGGGAATCTTTGGTCCTGAGGAAACATAGTAGCAGCTTCCTTTCTAAATTAGGTAGATAAGCCAATTCTGGGGAGCTGGGGAAATGGAGTATTGTAATGGACAAGTTTTGCAGTCTGAAACAGTAAAGGGAATGTCTTCTATTCAGTTTATCAACTGACTTCTTAAGTCCATTGGCTTTATATCATATGGTGTTCTCATTTTAGAAACAAAACCTATTGAATGTCCTTTTCATCAAAAGGCTTATTATTTGCTGTTCCTGTATTACTTTAAATTGAGTATTACCATATAAACTGTGAAATCAAAAATGAGATTCCTTTCTTTACTGTTTTTTTAGTGTTTTGAATTAATAATATTTAGTATGTTGTACTGTTTCACATTAACTACTAAGCAAGCAAAGAAAATTAAACATCTTTCTGTCAAGCTATCTATTTCTTTGTTGTATATGTGGAGAGCCATGGACTTAAGGATGGTTTGTTTCTGTTGCTACAGGCCAATGTGTATACAGTTCAGGGTTGGAAAACTTCTGTTTCTTAAAACATTTCTAATTTTTTACATTAATGATTTTTTACTTTGCTATGCGTACTAGGGATTCATGCAGTTTGACGTTCACTTGTATCAAGTGATCCTTTTCTTATCAGTTTTCTGGTTTTATTCCAGTTTTGGTCCCCAGATTTTTATTTTCAGTGATATGGTCTAGCCTTACACAAAAAGGGAGGAGTACTGTAAATAAACCTTGTTTAGTATACTCCTGTCATTCAGATTTTATTAAGATTTTTAAAGGCATTGAAATACTGCATATTTTATTGGAATTTTATTTTTATTTTATTTTAAAGTATGCCCTATTGTTACATTTTAAAGTATGTAAACAGTTTTAAAGTATGCCCTATTGTTACATTTGAGAAATTTAGGGACATTTTTAACAACAAACATTTGTTTCTGTAAATGGATTTGAAGTCATAATTCATCACAAATGAAAATATGTAATTTTGTAATCCTAACAAAATGAGTTGCTGGCTGATTTTTATAAAACCAGAATGTTAAATTCCCTGGGCTTTCCCCCTTATGCTTTCATGTACTTCTATTCCAGTTGGGGGAATACTAGAATATAAAACTGTAAAATAATGTTTATGTATTAACAGTTTATTTATAAAGATGAATACATTTAGGCTTTATAAGCTGTGCTTCATTACATTTTAATGTGCTTGATGCATTTTTTTTCCAGAAACTCTAGAAAGGAACTTAATGACATACGATTTGAGTTTACTCCAGGCAGAGGTAAGGCTTTTCTTTAATTGAAATTATTCTTATATTGCTCAAACGGGTATTTCAAAAATTGATTACTGTTTATAGTTAATATAAATTACCACTCTGAAGTGTTTTCTCTGCTGCTACTTAACTCAAACAAAAATTGTGCAGAGTATGTAAATTTTAGTAACAAAGCTGTATAGTATACAGTATATATTATAAGATTGTATATAGATAGAGAAGTATTTGTCAGTTTCAGATGTTCATTTAATGAAAAATTCTGTACGTAGATCGCTTTGAGTGATGCATAAGAATCACAGAGTCAAAAAGCTATGGAATGCACATTTTTATGGTGGAGGAATAAATAAGTGATCATAGTACAAGGTTTGGAAAACAGAATATAATATCCTGAAAGCATGTGAAGTTATGGTTTGAAAAATGACTATAAAGATGTCATTGTAGGGTTCTGCATTTGAGTCTGACTTCCTTAAAATTTTGCTGAGTTAACAGGTAAGAAGAGTTTCACAAAGCATTTCACAAACTCCATCTTTAACAAGAAAACTTGAATTGTATTTCTGGCTGTATCTTTGTCAGAAACAAAGCTTCTGACATTGGGACTTTAGAATCTAGCTCATTCTTGCAGAGTTGTATTGGTTTTCCAATGCAACCTGGTATAAGAAGCCCTGAAACTTATCTTTGTCTGAAAAGAAAAGCAGATACTACTTGGATATATGACACAGAGGGAGTTGATCTGTTGTATTGCAGTTACATTGCAAGCTGCCTTTTGGGCCATAGCTGCACTTGATATTTCACAGTAGTCCATATTTACTCCATTAAAGACGCTTTTGAAAGTGTTTCTGTCCAAAAATGAATCCAAGTTGGAAAAGCTGTTTTGATAACATAAGCAAGATGTCTTGTCTTTTTTTTTTTTTTTTTTGTACGGTGACTGGGGAGGGGAAGGAGTAGAGGGGCATGTTTGTGTGTATGGATCCAGGTAAACACTAGAGCAGTAGTTCTCAACCTTTTTAGACTCGAGGCATCCCTCAAAAACTCCAGCTCTTCGTTTCACTCATTTTTAGACTACAGAAAAATAACAGTGATTCTTCTATGGCAAAGAACTTAAAAAGACCATAGCAGGGCAGAATGGTTTTAACACTGTGAGTTCCTATTTAAAATCTCTGTGATTCATGTTCTCACACCAACCATTGCTAACATTGTAGGGCATCTGACAACACCCTTAAAAGGCTCTCAAGGCACCCTTGCATGCTATGGTACTCTGGATGAGAATCGTTGTACTAGAGGACAGGATCACATCATCCCAGTATTCTAGTCTGATCCAACCTCCTCCCTTTTATATAAAAGACCCAACATAGCATTGTAATTCTAAGCTTCGAAGTTGGGGCTGACTTAGGCACCATCTCTGCTTCCTCAGCTCTGGCTCTTTACAGCAGCTGAATTCTTTGGAATGAAGCAGCCACACCCAAAAAATAAAAATTGTGAGACCTGAGGACATCTTTTTTAAGGCCAGATTTTGTTAGGTTTGTAGGTGAGTAAAAGCACCTAAGTCCAGCCCTATTCCACTCTGCTCAAGTCCATGAAAAACTTTTAACACAGAAGGTAGGTGAGGTCTTTCACCCATTGGCTGGCTTTTTTTTTTTTTTTTTTTTTTTTGACTCAGTCTTAAGGATAAGATGCATTACAAAAGCAGATGTGATGTGGGGTTTCAGGGACTTGAACAGGGAGCAATAGAATTACACTTAGGTGCGTGTGGTCCATGTAGATTTTCAACAGTGGAACAGAATCTGTCCTTTAATATCTGTCCCACAGCTACCAACATCTCTGGTCTAAAGGACTGTGGATATTGTGACTCTCAAGCTTAAGTGCAAGGACTTGCCTCTCACCTGTCTCTCTGCCCCAAGAATAACAAATCACACAAAACAGGAAAGCTTTAGACAGCACTCATATTGAGTTGAATGGGTCTGAGATAGGGTTGGCAAGCTGGTCAGTTGACCACCTGTTATTTGACCAAGGTCAAATACTGTCACACATATTCCATAAAACCCAGAATTCCCTTGTATAAATGGCTGCCTACCTTCTTTATTGTGTTATGGTGTCATCTGTTATCAAGGGCAAAAGATGAGAGCTCTTTTTCCCCCTGCTATGCAGGATCCACACACACAGAGGCCATTTCGGAGTGGTCACCCACTGCTGTCCTCTCCCTTGAGCATTTCCTTCATCCTTTCCCTTCCCCTCTATTAAAAGGAGCTACTGTGATGAGGGAGGAAACAAACCTAGTGCCATAGAAAAGCTAACTTTTGTCTTTTATGATTGTGATGTGTAGGTTTATTTCTGTTTGATTTCTTTTGTATTGTAGCTGTTGCGCTGACCCTAGGGTTCTGGGATAAAAGCCAAGGAGAGAAGAACTATTCAGTCCTAAATTTGGCAGGTTCTTTGGTTATATGTGATATCTTTTATTAGACCAACTGAGTATTTGGAGAAGTTCTTAACAAGCTTTTGGGTGTAGTCATCTTTCATCAGGCATAGGTAGTCTCTGCTAGTTTGAGACTCCAAGGAATGAGAGAAGCTTCTGTTTCCTTGGAGTCTCAGACCAGCAGAGAGTACCTATGCCTGAAAGATGACTGCACCCAAAAGCTTGTTAAGAACTTCTCCAAATACTCAGCTGGTCTAATAAAAGATATCACATATAACCAAAGAACCTTGCCTGCCTATGTCTTTAGACCAGGAGTGGGCAATTATTTTGGGCGGAGGGCCACTTACTGAGTTTTGGCAAGCCATTGAGGGCCACATGATAGGCAGCCAGGGGCAGATAAATATTAATTTTCTAAAATTTTTAGGGGTCCCGTGGGCCAGATAGAATGGTTTGGCAGGCTGCATCCGGCCCCCAGGCCGCATTTTGCCCACCCCTGCTTTAGACCAACATGGCTACGACCAAAAATTTGGTCCTGAATTTTAAATTTATGCTTACCAACATTGTTGGTTATAATAATTCATACATTTTTTAAAATTTAATTTCACTGTTTCACAATGCCACATTAACTTTAACAAACCTGTTTTTTGTAATTGGCACAAATCGATAAATAATGGATACTCGATCATGATTTAATAATATATGACTGGTCAGTTGACCAAGTATTTTTTCGTTGATCAAATACCAAGCCCTAGTACTGTGGGGTTTGGGAAGAATGTCAGGACACGTGGCAGAAAACCCATCTTTATTTCTTTAAGTAAATACCTAATTAGATATGGAGGAGAAGTCAATGTTCAAGCAATGATCTTTATAGGATTCATAAAGATTCAAATAGTTATCTTGGGTATGTATGCTTGTACAGAGGATGATGGGCTAATTATTAATGGGAAATCATGTTGGGTTTGCTTTTCCTAATGAAGACTGTTTTGAATTCAAACCTACTTCTGTGAATATTTGAAACTGAGAAGTAGGTAGGTATTTTAAATTTCAAACACTTCTTTTGGGGTTTTTTGTTTTTATTTTATGGACATGAATAATTATTCATTTAACCTTTTGGACAGATACGGCAGATGGCGTTTCTCAGGAGCTGTTCTCTGCAGGCCTGGTTGATGGCCACGATGTAGTTATAGGTAAATTACATTTAGCTTACAATTAAACTCTTGCTACATGTGTGTGTTAAATGGATGTACAAAATGTATAATCTGTTTTTTACAAAATCCTTGATTTTCATTTCATTTCATTTTTGTGTGTGTATTTATTTTTATATGCACAAAAGTGTCTGGCCAATTTTGATAGAAATCCAGCCATTGTTTTTTGGATGTTGAAACTCCTGGTGCTTCAACAAAAGTTTTATTTCCTTAATGCACAGCTCCTTCAGTTGCTTACTATGCAGTAATTGATAACTTCTGTGCTAACTTCATGTTTAATTTGTTTAACAGAAATTTGACGTTAGAGAGTTAAGATTTGTAAGTTGGATTTTCCAAAGCAGTTGATATTGGCTTAATTTTGCTCTTACTGAAGATGTTAGCAAATCTCCCATTGAGTTCACAGTGAAGAGAATCAGATTGTGTTCAAGCAAGTCCTAGTAGGGGAAGTTGAATCTTGAGGTTATGCAGTTGCTGAGGAAAAACCTAGTGTCACTTTCCCTGAGCACACTTTGGGCATCTCTTTTGAAAAACTAAACCAGGCAAAATGTGACTGTTTTGGAAAGGCTTCTTTCCTGACGCATTCATTTCAGGAAAAACAAACCCCAAAAAAAGGTTGCAAGAGACAATAGTCCTGTTTTACCAAAATAAAGGAATCATTGAGAATCATAACAAGGGAGACTTGTTCTAGTTGTATTTCATTGCCACTTTGAAATAAATTCACCCTTATGTAATCTGTAGTTTTGCATCAGTAGTGGTCATGTTGATTTTTGCCAGTGCTAGGAAGCTAGAAAGGGTCAATGTTTACCTATTGACAAGACTTTTATTTAACCACTCATGACATTGTGCTTCTGTGAGGAGGGGTTGGATGGCAGAGAGACTACTTCAGGGAATACAAAACTTCTGTCTTCTCAAATCCAGTCCCAGTCTTCTGAGACTGAAAGTCAGACTGGCTGCTTGGCCTCCCTCCAGTATTCAGTAGCATATAGCATGAAAAACTCTACCACCATGGGGGTAACTAACAGCTGTCCTTTTAAGTCCTCCAGAGATGTTAACTAATGAACAAACATGGCAACTGTATTATTTTTTTAACTCCTAAAAATGTTGTGTTTTGGTCAAAGAAGCTTTTGGGGAACTTAGAGAAGTTTGTATCTTAGCAATCTGTGCAGCAGCCATTTCCATGAACAGGCAACTCGTTCGCAATGGCCATTGGTGTCTTCTAATGAGCACTGGGCCCTGTAAAATAGTGTTGCATGGACACTGCTTTCTCCAGAAGGTGTTGTTAGTAGATGTTTTTGTGAGGGAATAGAGATGTTGAAAAGGTTCGGAAAGCCATCCTTGCTCAGCATGCTTTCAAGCAGACACACTGGAAATGGAAATTTTCCCCCAGTTTAAATTTGCTGTGTAAAATTGGCAACTAGTTCCTCTTACACTGGGCGTACTGGGCACTCACAGATACTGAGTGGTCAGTTCTCTTCAGATTTGAGTAGTATGAACTAACTGTTTGATTGCAAGAGAGTTGTATCTCTCAAACTAACAGTTTGATGCAAGGTTCTGTTTATGCTTCCCATTCCCTACAGACTGGAGTACTGCAGGGATGGGAAGTGTGCTTCTGAGAGAAAACAAAATTCACACATTTTTTATGTGAGGTATTGTGTATTAGCCATTATATATGGTACTATTTCTTTGAATGCTGGTATACTGTATACCTCCTTAGGCACCATGTTTGCATTCAGTTTTGGTTCCTGTTCAGAACAACAAAGTTACCATGTAAGTGACTTTGTGTTCTTTCTCCTGGGTTAGTCTAATCTTTCCATCACTGTGAAACTGCCCACTTTGAATGTCCAGTGAGCTTTATGGTCGTCCTTTTGGGTAAACTGAGATATTATTCAACCAGACAGTAACAGAAGCCAATCAGCTTGCTTTCTAGTGCAGTTCAAAGCAAAGTGAGTTGAATTTTTAATACTTTGAGGATCTCCTTTATCTCTGTTCTTCCCTGTATGTGAGATTGGTAGCACTGTGATACGTTTGCAGGAAAAACCTTTTGTGTAAGTGTTGGATGCTTAACAGTTTTATACTGAAGTCTTGTGATAGTCATAATTACAGTAATTGTAAATAGTAGTATTGCTGCATGGTAAAACTTAATGCAGGTCTTTCTCTTTAATACTGCAAAAATGTTCTTAGCATTACGTTTGTCTTCAGTTTAGTAGGCAGTATTTCATAATATAGTACTAACTTCTGGGTCTGTTCATCTGTGCAGCATTTAAAGTTTCCAAATGATCACAGAATATTGTTCTCTGCAAACAGAGCTTGATGCTTTAGATCTTACCAACACATATATCATGCAAACTTTGTTTTGCCTTAATTTAAAAAAAGATAATTCAAAGTCAAATTTGAGTCTTTGTAACAGGTGAGGCACTAAGGGTTTCCATAATGCCCCCTAGTGGTTACTTTGACCCTGCCTGGCTTTTGCCCTTGCCTCCCAGGGTCCCACCTTGGTTCCTGGCCTGCCATGTCTTGTTGTAAAATATGATGAAGGGAGGCTGCCCTCAGAGGCTGGTGAGCCCAAGGTGCTCCATACCAGTTCCTTAGGTCCTAATGTCCTACCCACCTTAGAGGCTAAATTCTTGGTCTCCTCCTGCCCCTACATTCATGCCCATGCCTCGCAGATGTTACTCTATACACTGTTCCATCCCCTGTAGAGGCCTCAGCCCTTTTGCCTTTAGTCTTCCTTTCCTCTGGCTGCATGCCTCCAGTCCTGGCCAACCTATTCGGGCCCAGCTCTTTTAGCTTCAGCCTTATCTGTTCTCTGTGTGTCTGAGCCCCTGGCCCTCGCTCTAGGCCAGCCCTTAACCCTCAGGGTGCCTGATCCCAGGCTGGGCTGCCCTCGCTGTCTCTGCCCTCAGTCCTCTGGTCCCTCACACCAGACTGGGTTGCTTGCTTTTCTCCTCTGGTCCTTGATCCTGAGCCAGGCCACTTGCCTCTGCAGCCCTCTGGTCCTTTACCCCATCTTGGCTGCCCTGTGCTGTGTGCTCTACCAGGAACCCTTCTGTGGCTTCCAGACCTCCCCGGTAGCCACTGTCAAGTCCACTGGTGTAAAGCCTAATTCACAACATAAAGAAAAGCACAACAGGAGCCTAACTCTGGGTCATTAGGGAGCAACTCCAGGGAACAACTCGGGTGCCTGCTAGTCCATTTACTACATGCATCTCCCTGAGGAGCACCTCGCCCTTCAGCCTGCATGGCCAGATTTCCTGCTTTGTCTCAGGCCCCAGGTTTATATGCCTGGAAGCTACACCCCCTTTTGGTCACACTGGGTTTTCCCTGTCAATCAGCTTATAAATATATCAGGAGAGAGCATCAGGGGCTAGGCCAGGGGCGGACAGTTATTTTGGGCAGAGGGCCGCTTACCCAGTTTTGGCAGTCTGTCAAGGGCTGCATGAGTAGCCCCACCCCTTGACAGGTGCCCTGCCCCCTGGTCACCATCTTGGGACCAGTGTCCCAGGGCCAGCACTGGTGAGGCCCAAAGCAAGGCACAGGCTGGCAGGGGTCTTTGGAGCTGGGCTGGGCTGCACCAGCAGGGAGAGGGGGCAGCTGGCCCAGCTCGATAGAGCCCCTGCCAGCTGGGACCCTGCGCTCCTGCCACCCTGCTCTGGGCCTTGCCAGCACTGGCCCCGGGACACCGGTGTGGGCCCTGTGCTCCCGCACCTGCTCACTCCCAGTGCCCCCCAGCCCCGTGGTACAGGCAGGGGGCAGGGAACAGCCCCAACCCCCTCCTC
>NW_005842156.1:148397-149384 GCF_000455745.1 Alligator sinensis | reverse complement strand
CCCCTCCCCCACCCCGTGGCCAGCCCTCCCTGCTGCAGGTGCTTGCATCCCACACGGGGCTGTCTGGAGCAGGCACAGGCAGCCCCATGCCAGCTGCAAGTGGATACAGCAAGGGGCACCAACCACGGGCGGGGGCGGGCAGGCCCTGCTGTTAGGGGAGCCCGCCAGGCTTCCCCTGGATCTTACTGCTTTCGGTCCTGTCATTTTTGACAGTAACCAAGGGCAGATAAATATTAATTTTCTAAATTTTTTTAGGGGCCCCATGGGCCAGATAGAATGGCCTCGCGTATTTTGCCCACCCCTGGGTTAGACAAACAACTATTCACCAAAGCGCCCCAGGGTAAAACCAGGAATAATGGTCATAAACTCCTAGAAGAAGGTTTCAGACTGGATATAAGGAAAAATTTCTTTATGGTTCATGTGACCAGACTCTAGAATAGACTCCCAGCAGGGGTGGTGCAGGCACCTACCCTCAAGATCTTCAAAAGGAGATGGGTCACACCTTGCTGAGGTTGTTTGACCCCAGCAGTCTTTCCTGTCCAGAGCAGGGGGGGCTGGACCCTCTGATCTCCCGAGGTCCTTTCCAGCCCTAAACTTCTGTGAATCTGAAGGGCCAGCCTGCTTTCCTGCAGCTGTGGCCCCACAGAGCTAGGTGAGCTTGCTCCATCTTCCTGGCTCCCTGCCACAGTTCCCTCTTCTCCCCTTCCCTTACACCTGTCACAACCCAAAGTTGTGATTTTTGTTTTGTGTGTGCTTTGGCACTGCTAAATTATTTTCCCGCTAAATTGCAGCTTCTTTGCACGGTGGAGTTTTCTGCTGTAGAGGAGAACCCCGGTGCAAGGGAGAATTTCCCGCCAATTTGTAGCTTTCTTTGCATGGTGCATTTCTTTTTGCATCTAAGAAATGCTCGGTGCAAAGAGTTCCCGCCATTTGTATTATAATTTGAGCCCCATTATTGGCTTGCGTTAAATTATTCACACGTGGCGG
>NW_005842156.1:96881-148310 GCF_000455745.1 Alligator sinensis | reverse complement strand
ATGGCGGCTAGCGATTGGCTTGCTAGCCGTATAAGAGGCTTGAGTGGTTTCCGCCCAAGTTGGAGGACTCCACAACCATCTGGAGAGAGAAAAAGAGCAAGAGGAGGGCTTAACGTTTTGTGAAGCACTCTAAGCGCTGCGGAGCCTATTGGACCCAGCGTATTTCAAGCAGGCAACAGGGGTCTGATCAGCCTCTAGCCTCTCCCCGTCACCGAGTGCAATCCTCGACGTATCCCTCTTCCCTGTACACAAAAGGACCCACGGAGCCTAGCAAACTTCGTGTGAGTGAATAAACGGACCCATGGAGCTTCAACAACTCCGTGGGAGAGAGCAAGCTTGTCGTAGTCCTCAAACGAGGATTTAATCGGAGCTGTGCCTGGAAAACTGTCCAGCCTACACCGCGACCATCTTCGGTGTAAGTAAATAATCTTTAAATCAACCATTAAGCGTCCGTGCCTAATTCTAGCGTGCCGCCCGTTCACTCCGACCCCGCGTGCCCGGGCTGCTGGCCACAGCCCGCGTGCGCAAAAGGGCCGCAGATCGCTCCCGGCCCGCACAACACCCACATAACAGAGGTCTGGGTCCTCTGTTACGGTCCCCCTCTAAATAAAACAACCAAATGTTGCATAGAGGTTTACAAAAAAGGCTCATTAACAAGCAAATGCATCATATTCCATATTCCATTTTGAGCTCTGTGGAAAAATATTAAAAATCTGCTCAAATGTTGGAATATGTCTGTTCCCAAATTCATATTTTAACAGCACTATGGAAGGACTACCCTACTTCAAAAAGACAGGAGTAAACTTGAGGGTTATGCAGTCAATCTATTTTATAGGTATACATTTCTTAAATGCTGTGTTTCCAGGAAGAAAATAGGAAATAGTTTTAAATTCTCTGCAGTTGAGAACTGAATGATTGTTTGAATTCCTGGAACATGTCTAATTATACTACATTGAACAACTTTTGTTCTACTGACTTCAATATAGTTACCCCAGGAAATAATTTGACCTATAGTTTAAAGCTAGGAGTCATAGCTTAAAACTATTAGTTTAGGTGTGATGGATGCATCATTTGTTTAGGAACCTCACGCTTTGCACCTGTCTTGATACTGCCTTTTTTATTCCAAAAATAATCTGTGTAGTGGGGGCTACAGCAGGGAGATTGTCTTGGTTAACCTTGCTTCAACAGAGGAACCAATTCCATTAGCTTCCATATTGAGAGCAGCTGATAAATTACATTCTCCTTTTCAGCTGAAGCATGCAGAAAATTCGGTCTCTGTAACATGAGTAAAAACAAAACTTGAAGTTTTTTGAAAGCCTTGTGTAACTTGCTATTCCTGTAGTTCTTCTTAATAAATCTTAGAGGCTGTGGAGGTGAAAAAGGTGTGATGCTTCTGAGTAATGTTGAGTTAGACAGGGGTTTTTTTGGTATGCTGACCAGCTCCTGAAAGGATACTGGAACTGCAGTCAACAAAGACTGCTGCAGAAAGTGGAAATTGCAAACATGAGTAAAAGTTGTTATAGGGAATCAATTGGTATGTATCCTTCCAGAATGTTTGCTGCTAACCACCAACATGTTTTACTTCCTGAGTGCTGCTGGATTTGCTTCACTTAACAGACTTTTACAGGAAGCGCTGAACTGTGCTTCTCTACAATTCTGTAGAGAAGCAAAAATCCATATTCTTACATTTTCTGACATTGATAAGATTGACAGGTTACTGTTCTTGTTGACAGTAGCATTGTTTTTCAAGGATGTCAGTAGGGAGAATGTTTCATATTAAGGAAGCTGCCTAAGAATTCAGATTCTACTCAGGGCAGAGTCTGATCAGTCATGGGTGTCTAGTTGGTTGTTTGAGGTACTTTTATATGCTCATGAGACTGTAATGTTAAAAGTATTTGGCTGATCTTGAGTATCACCTGAAATGTAATTTTGCAATTGAAGTCTGGGGAAAAGTGAATACATATTAACTAAGTTTTCTTCCAGCAACACTGTGATGCTCATAAATGATAAGATTCAAAGAAAAGGAAGTCATGTTGCTTGGGCTACATTTTGTTCTTGATGGCATCTCATTAATAGCTGAATGTTAATGTAAACTTCATAAAAACGTATGGAAAATATTTTAGTATCCCTGTACTGTACTAGTAGGTACGATTATATAAGTAACTTTTGTAACTGCTTTAGACTACTAGTTAATCAGCTATAGGTGAGTTTCAGTTAAGTTCTAAAAACTCCAGGTATTTACTTGTTAAAATATATTTTCCCCTTCCTGCTCAAAAATGCTGGTAGTGTTTTTGGAACAAAGGAAATAGTGTACATCACTGTATTAATGATATGATCCTATGTTGGTTGATATTACTTAGATGTATATAACTTAGAATGTTTCATAAGAGAGAGGGCATTTTCTATAGTGAGATCACATATCAGATACTTTAGTGACATCTTCATTGTCTTCATGATGGTGGAAACCAAGCAACATCACTTTGTCACCAAATAATCAAATCAAAAGTTTCCTTCTGAGGGATCTGATATATACAAATGAGCCAATTGAAGCAATAAATAACTTATATTATTATTAAGCCAATAGAGGCCAATATTTTTGGTAGTGGTGCTACAAGATAAGCCCCATATCTAATGCAGGTGCCACTCTGATACCCTTCCCCTAGCCAATATGTTGCTCTGCTCCCTTCCCTCTGTTCCTAGTCTTGTCTGTCACCATGTTGTCTGCTCTTTCCCCGATCCTATGGATGATGCGCAGAGGCCACAAACAGGCATTAGTTTCTTGCCAGAAGAAAAGCCTTTCTCCCAGAAGAAAAAGAGAGCTCTACAGCTGTTCAAGGGCTTCTTTCTCCCAGAAGAGAACTGGCTCTTATGCAAGAGGTTTGATCAGTTACCTACAATGAAGATATCCCTCCTCCATATCTAACTTGAATGGCTGTCTGGTTCTCTCAGGATGGAGGACACCAAGCATCCCACTGTCCTCTGCTCCCCCTCCCACCCTCCAAGGGAGAGGGAGGGAGAGCATTGGGTCCCTGATAGCCTGCCCAGGGGCAAACTGTCAGGGGGACTGGTGGAGACCCTACAAGGGAAAATTCTCCCTCTTTTCCCACCAGTCAGCTGATTGGTGGGATGGCAAGATATTCTCCAAGGGCTTAAACCCCTCACGATCTGTTTGTAGCAGCTGTTGCTGTTCAGCAGTTGCCAACTACCAGTTGGCAGCCTGTCCCCTTCCCAGGCACAGGAGAGGGCAGACCGTCAATCATTGGACTTCCCTTAGGGTGGGACGTGGCCTACGGAGCAGTCCTCTCGTTAATACTGTCTGGAGAACTTGCTTGTGGAGCTTTCCAAGCTCCAGCTCCTGGGCTATTTTTCTATCAGTAAAAATTTCAGAGGAATTCTTACAGGTAGAAATGAGCTCCTGTGTGCGGCCAGAGCCTGCCCATGTTACTTGTGGCATGCATGCTGTGGGTTGGCCATCTCCTGAAATAATCAATTCTATTTCAGCTACATCTGATACATCCACATAAGTTTGAGCACTCTTAGTATCATCTTAAAATATCTTTGTTTATCTGGATTTCCTTTGGATTTCATCTTCCAAGATGTAATGAATATGGGGTTGAAAACCACACACTTGAAGTAGAAGACTGTATTTAAAGATGAACATGATGACCTCACCCATATACTAGACCAAATTTGCAGTGATTTCACTACAAGGTGTGTTGTGCAATAAATAATATCACTGGCTCAATCATGGCAACCTAAAATGAGAGACTGAGACACAATTTGCCTATCTAGGCTGGAAGTACTCCCTGGTAGTACTGAATTATTCCCTAGATTTTGCTAGGGGACAGTCTAATTTTGAAATATATCATATTTAATAGGTATATATCTTCTTTTTCCTTTTTCCCCATAACTTTTTTTTTAGCATCAGGATTCTATCCCCCTCCTCCCACTGCTACTCTTCCCACATTTTCCTCTTAACTTTTCATCTAAACACTTCTGTTTACTATATTTGCCCAAATCCAGGACAGCTCTGAATTTAAGATGACCCCCAGTAATTAGATTCTATACATGGAAAAGTTATATGTTTATAAAATGTCTAATTATTGGGGGTTGTCTTAAATTCCCCCACTGCTGCAGCAGGGCAAGAAATGGCAGGGTGGTACAAGTGATGGGGTTGGGTGGTGCTAGGCCCTGCAGCTACTGTCAGGCTGGGCTGGGACTGCAGCAACTATGTGCTTCCTGCCCCAGGTTGGAGCAGGGACAGAGGCCTGCTGGAACAAGGTGGATGAGGCTATGGAGAGGAAAGCAGAAGGGCAGAGGAAGTGAGGGGGCAGATCTGGGGGTGGGCAGCAGTTGCAGCTGTGACCCCGGGCCAAGGCCAGAGTTTGAGCTGCAGCAGGTACCTTTCCCCTCCCCACTTTGCCCCCGCTGGCTTGTATCTGAATCCAGAACAAGGGGATTTTCTCCCCATCATGTTAAATGAGGGGGGAAAGTTTCATCTTGGATTCAGGTAAATACAGTATATCCCATTATGCTATTTTAATAATTCCTGTCACCCTTTATGGTTATGATATTTTTTAGCTACTGTATTGGAATATAGTAAGAGTTGCAAACGCATTGTTTAAATTCTCTTTTTTTATAAAACAATCTGTGTTTAAACAATCTTCCTCATAAGCTAATTCTACAACTGAGTTCACTTGTTCTCTGAGTTTCCTCTTCTTTTATATATTCTTCTGGTAGCAAGATACTTAGAACCAAATTCAATGTATCAGATGGTCTCAGAACCTAAAAAAAGCACTTTTATCCTAGGCGGCCACTGATCTATATAGAGTCTGAGCAAGCCCTTGCCTCACTCCACCACCACCATCCTTCTCAAAAGCCAAGAACTAGACTCATACATCCTCTGAGAGGTAATGTCAGCTGCCAATAGTCTCATAACCTTACAGAGCTTGCATCTTCAGATCCATTGATGATGCATAACTGCCAGAGAAAAAGGTGTCAGACAACGTAGTACCATGACTCCAGTTTCTGGCCTTGACCTTGGCTCTTGCTTCCTTTGTCTTGTAGTTTGAAATATAGTATTCTCCTCTTAACTACTGAGGTGTATTGTGCATATAATAGGTTAAGCAGTAAGTATGCTCTACCACAAGGGAATCCAAAAGTGACACATCAGCAGCGGCACATCCAACTCTACATAAAAGAGGAAAAACAAGTCCCATACTTGGTGCAGTTGGGTCAAGACGGTATGAAACACCACTATTCATAACACAGAGGTGATTCTTCCTTCATTTCCCTCCCACAGTACGAAATTCCCATTACCTTTTACTTCCTTGAGCTAGCAACGTAAAATATAATTGTTACCTGATTGTATTGCAGACTGTCTTTTAACTAGTTGTCTGTGCTTACCGCAGGTTATACTCTTATGTTATTTCATTCATTTTCTTGTCTGCAAGTCGGGCTTTGTGACTCCTGCACCCCTCCAGCCATTTCTCATGAATCTCTGCCTCCATAATTGCTGCCTCATTAAATGAATAGTATCTTGGTTTCTTTGCCTGGTGAGGTGTAAGAGAAAACCTTTTATACAGACTAAACTTAATTTTAGACTGAATTTAACTGAAAGGATTCATGTTAAGCCACATATGAATTCCTTTTTTGTAGAGGGTAAGGTTATTAGCTAGGTTTGGGAAGCATAGGCTGCATGCAGGCTAATCACTTTGGTGCAATAAGACTTGCAGTACTTTGGAAAGCTTGGCCACTTGCTAGGCAGACTCTCTCTTTTTTTAAGGACATCAAAAATTAGAATGTTCTCTTCTTTCAAGAGTCCTCTGAGGATTAATTTGTTACAGATCTTGTGATTATGCTTTCATGCTTCAGTCAAAATATCTAAAAGTGAAAGCTCTGTATGTTAACATACTATCCTTCTTAACATCTTCCCAATTCATAAGGCATTTGTAAACCAAAGTAGAGGAAAATGCCAGAAAATTCTTCATAGTTTGCCCTTTTTTCTTTTCCTTTGCTCCTTATTTTTTTCTTTATCTAACATATTTGTTTAAAAAAAAATCATTAAGTTGTCATTTGAACTTAGTGATGCTTTTTGTTCAAATAATTTTAGCTTATCACTTCACTTACTGTTATAAGAAAATGTGATTGTGTTGGAAGAATAAAATATATTGCACTGATTTTATAATCTAATGAAAAGCTCTAATGCTGCTAGAGGTGCATGGTTTCGGTCAGCACTGTTGTCTGAAAGCCTTAACAGTTCATAGGTTCATTGTTAATATCTTAATGAAAAAGTACTTGCTAATTTTAGTAGTCTTTGGGGGATTTTGTCAAAATATTTATATTTATGTAAAATACAAAGATGCAATACCAGTTGCTTGTCCAGTTGATTCTGTCACTGGAATATCTATTAAGTACATCTATTACTACACCCCTTTTTCCCCCCTTCCCACTGCAGATCTAAATGACAGCATCTTTTTGATATTCCAACAATGAACTGAACTGACAGAAAATTGGCTTTTAACTGTTTAATGTTTACTATTGAAATAAAGTAATTCTGGAAAGCTTTTTTTCTTTATATCTCTCCCAAACTGAACCTAATCTTTCTTAAGGCATTGAACAGTAACCGTAGCCCCTAAACACATGCACAGAACTCCCATTAGCTTTAATAAGAGATGTACACACACTATGGATAGGCAAATATCTATAAAATCCTTAGGGGCTAACTAGGAGCTTAAATATTTCAACACATCTAGTTCATTTAGATCCTTACACATTGAAGGGTGACTCATCATGATTTGACTCTTGGGAATTATCAGAGCAGAAGCTAAACCCTTAGGTAATCAAGCCTTGCATCTAATTGCTCCTTCAATGAAAGGAAGAAAAATGTGAATATTATGCCTATTTTAGTCATGCAAGCTATATAGAAAGATGTTCTTGATGCTAAAGTTCTAAGTTCATTGAGAGAGTATAATGTTTAAAACATGCCTGTTTCATGGAAGCACCCATTATTCTGTTGATTTGTTAGTAGCAGTAGCTGGGGTGCAAGGTGAGAAAATGAATAGTGCATCTAGCCATAAGCACAGCCAGCACAGTTGTTCGTGACAGAATTTGAGGTTTAAGTGTATAAACACGCAAGGCATTCTCAAACGTTAAGTAAACCCATTAATCCCAGAACGGTATATAAACATATCACAACAGCTGTGCATGTTTTGCAGCCGTTATCAAACAAATCACATTTTAAATTTATCCTAAAAGAATTAAAACTGATGTCTCTGTTAAATTACTTCATTTAGGAGATAGTGGACTAGATTCTGATCTCAATTCAGTGTGAATGGGGCATAAATCTATTAGTATTATTGAATCTACCAGGATTTAACTAATGTAATGGAGATCAGAATGTGGCCTTGTGAATAGAAGAGTATTAAGAATCCTAGTTGTATCTGGGCCAAGTGTTCATTTTCCACCTAATAATGTAATATTTCTCAGCTGTTATATTAGTAGCAGGAATACTTACAGATAGCAAAGATATTTGTGACTTTTCTAAATAATACCCATGCCCTGGTATGCATTCCTTTAGTATTCATTTATCTGCCCATGCCTAGTAGGTCAAAATAAGGATTTATCACTGCTCTTTCAACTAAAGGTAGTCTGTCACAGAGCCTGACTCTGGCACATCAGGAAGTCTTTCCAAAGAGGTCTCTTATTCTTGGTTAAAATATGAAGTATTACAATGGCAGCTGGGCTACTTCTATATTCTGACAAGTTTTGTCAGAACAAGGTATAATTCAGAGCACACCTCAGGACTTGAGGAACTATGAAGGTCCAGTAGAGAGATGAGATTACCAAGTGCTAATATGCCTATCAGAGTCTGACTTAGCTTTATTTTTATATATATCTGTGAAATGGCAGTCAGGATATTGATAATCATTAAACTCAAAGACTTAGTATATAACCTTTGTCTGAAAACTAATGCTATCTTTCTCCATGCAATCAGTGGTAAATGATTTGTTAAGCCTCTTGCCCCAAGTACAGTGATAGATAGATAGATACAGGCTGTGCAGGCCCCCCCCGCGGGAAGGGCAGCAATGTGGTGGGACAAACAACAGCCCGAACAGGCAAAAACTCCTGTTCGGGGCAAGAGGCTTAACAAATCATTTACCACTGATTGCATGTAGAAAGATAGCAATAGTTTCCCAGCATATTTTGTTCTGCACCCTCCATTCTCCGTGGGTGCCAGATAACAAAGCTTTTACTGTAGATAGATAGATATAATAGGTAATATGCTTTCTTTAATGACAGACTTCAATATATTCCCTCCAACTTGTTAAAAAGCTACTATTACAAGCATTACATAAGAGGTTTGAAATTTGTATAATTAATCTTGGAACATCTGAGACTCCGAGGGTCATCAAGAAGTCTTTTTCTAATTGAGGAACATATTCTGAATTTCTCTTTAATCAGCTGTTCATTCAGTCCTTACTTATGCAAACTACCACTGGAGTCAAAAGGAGTTTGATGAAGTAAAGACAACACAATCAGTCCTTTAAATATCTAGTTACGTATTTGGCAGATACGTTAAAATTATCACATTAAAATTAACCTGTTCTGAAATGTTTGTTTTTAAGCCTTTTGTGATCTTTGCCCCTCTGCCAACTATCTTATCCAATTTTTTTTCAGGTTTATCTTAAATCTTATTTTCTGGTTGTTTCTTCACTTTCTGGAAAAAGGGTAGTTTAATAGTTACATATTTATGTTTACTTTTTAGTTTTAAATTATGGCTTTCTGTTGACTTAATTTGGATGTCTTCCTAAGAGTACAAGGAATGCAGGAGGACAGGGGTCAAAAATCTGTCCTGTGGGCCAGATTCAGTCCATGGAACCCTATGATCCAGCCTGCAGTACTACCTGTCAGTCTTTGACCAGCACACATGCCACTTGCAGCCCATGCCAAACCCAGCCCCATGTGCTATGTGGAGTGCATGCCAGACTGGCCTCATGCACTGTGTGCAGGGCTAGTCTGGGACAGTCACAGCATGCAATGCCAGTGCTAGACCAGCCTTGAGTGTTGGATCCTGCACGTGGAACTGGTCTGTGAGCCCAAGATAGTTTGCAAACAGGCACGTGCCTCTCACCCAGCTTGTGGGTCAGGATGAGTTTAATACCCCTGCATTAGGAGGACTGTGAACTAATATATTGCCTTTTGGATCTTTCAATACCGAGAACATTAAAATAGAATTGCTTGAGCACAAGGTGTAGTCCTTGTCTCAAATTATTTAATGTTCCATTTTGACACACAGTTCCTATGCAATAAAAAATATTCAATTTTAATTAGATGGAAAACATTTTCACAGCTCTTCAAAGCAAAACCTGAACCCTGCATTCTATTTTTCACTTGTTTCTGCCCACTACCTTGGAGTATTAATATTAAGGAGTTTGAAGTCTACCATCTTTTCATAATGTCTAGATGTATGCAGTTCAAGCAGAGATGAATATTTCAGAACTTTCTATGTGCCAGGACCATATATGAGCAATCCAAACCTGGTTGTGCAGTTGTTCTTTTAATACATACTGCTGGCACAAATTCATCATTTTTATTACACCAGTCCTTGTTAAGAAGACTTAGTGCTAATAACTTTCCAAATGGGACCAAATTCAGACATGCTTACTGTCTGCCATTAGGATTTGTGTTTGGGACATGCCTTATGTATCAGCATTAACCCTTTGGAGACTAGGCATCCTTTTCCTCCACTGGCCCAGAAATCCTTACAAAATTAATGTTTTCTAGATAAGGGCAAGGTTCTATGGGTTAAATCTCTTGGGCAACAAATTATGACTTTTCTGTTTAAGTGTGTCTGGGTTTTTTTGTTTGCTTTGCACTGAATGTTTATAAAATTGTGGTAGAAGTCTGGACATTAATTATGCAATGTCACTTTTGCTAAGGCTACCACAGCCTTTCCTGCATGGCCTTCAGATGCACAACATCTAATTGTTGATTTCTTTACTCTACTTGAAACCCAGTGTTGTCCTTTTACATCCCTTATCACAAATTCCATTCTCTCCCTATCTTAAATTATTGTTGATTTTTTGTTTGCGTTCAGATGAGTGAAGCCATTTGTTCCCCAGGGATAAGTAGCAGTGGTGCACCTTGTTTGACTTTTACATAAATGGTCTACCAGCAACCACATCCCACAAGTTCATCTATGCTGATGACATCTGCTGCACCACTCAAGCCCCATCTTTCTGCACTCTGGACCCTGAACAAAGATGTGATAAAGCTGGCAGACTATGATGCCACATGGCGGCTCATACTAAGTCCTGTTAAAACTGTATCCAGTGTATTTCATCTCTACAATGCCAGTGCCAAAAAAGAACTTATCATCTATATCAGGGTGGGCAAAATAGAATGGCCTGGCGGGCCACATCCAGCCCACCAGGACATTCTATCTTGCCTGCAGGGCCCCTAAAAATTTAGAAAATTAATATTTATCTGCCCCTGATTCCTGTCAAAGATGAGAGGAGCCAGGGGAAGTAGGACCCAGGGGAAGTTCCGGCAGGCTCCTGTAACAGCAGGGCCCGCCCAGCTCCCCCCCTTCCCCCGCATGGGACCATGGGGCTGTTTGTGGTTGCAGCAACACAGGAAATTCAGGTAAGAAGCAGGGGGAAGCAGGGAGGGACCATGGGGATTACCCCAGTCCTCGGGGTTGGACTGGTTCCTGCTAAGCACCACAGTCTGGCCGTGCAGGCGGGAGCTGGCGGGCGGGCGGGAAAGCATCAGTGGGGGCAGGGGGTGTGGAAGTGAGTGGTGTGCAGGAGCGCAGGGCCTGTGCCAGTCACCCAGGGCCCAGAGCAGGGTGGTAGGAGCCAGGCTGGGCTGCACCAGCAGGGAGAGCGGGGAGCTGGCCCGGCTCCATAGAGCCCCTGCTGGCCGGGACCATGCACTCCTGCTGCCCTACTCTGGCCCCGGGACACCAGTGCAGGTGCCAATGGCTCCTGTGTGCCTGCTCACTCCCAGTGCCTCCACCCCAGCCCTGCAGTACAGGTGGGGAGCGGCACGCAACCCCGACCCCGCACTTGCCTGTGGGGAACAAGGTGGTGCTCAGCGCGGGGGGAAAAGCAAGCCCCCCCCACAGTTGGCACTGCTGGCTGCAGCCGCTCACAGCCCGTGCGGGGTTGTCCTGCCTGGCAGCAGTGGCAACGGACAGCAGGCACAGGCAGCCCCACTTAGGCTTGGAGCAGCTGCAGCATGGGGCTCCAGCCATGGCGAAGGGGGTCTGCTTTTCCCCCGCGTTGAGCATCAACTCCTAACCTGCCGCTGCTGCTAGCCTGGGTCCCGCACTGACTCTGGGTTCGCCCATCAGGGCCGAGCCATGGCAACAGAAGCTGCTGCTCAGTGTGGAGGAAAGTGCGCCCCCCCCCCCAGCTCACTGCAGTCAGGCAATGCTTGCTGCGGCCACCCACCTGGGGCCCGCACCGCGCTACTCTGTGTTGCAGCTGCTTTCCTGCTGCCTCTCTGCTGCCCAGTGGCTGCTCCACACAGCTACTGCTGCCATGCTGGGCAGCACAGAGGCGGCAGTGAAGCAGCCACACCACAGCCCAGCCTTGTACATGCTCTGGGTGGGTGGCCGCAGCAAACACTGCGCGGTGACACCGAGTAGCAGCTTCTGGGGAACAAACTGGTGCTCAGTGTGGGGGGCCGGCGCCACATGCTGCAGCCGCTCCGAGCCTGTGTGGGTCTGCCTGTGCCTGCTCTCCATTGCCACTGCTGCCCCACGGGCAAATATCATTCCCCCACACGTCTGTTGACTGAATGGCCCGAAAGTTGGTCAAAACCGTTCATGCTTCACCTTACGTACCACTCTACGATGACCTGTTTAATCCACCCAACGCCTGCCTTCCTTCATGACACCCCTTATGGAGTAACCTCCCTTACCAGGATCTGTCTGCAGATGCTCTCTGGATCAAGGGATGGGAATCACAGGAAGTCATGAATAAGTTCCTTGTGATGAACCCACTTTTCAACTTGCTGGTTTTGAACAATCACAGAGAGAGTGGTCCCTGCTAAACAGGTTCAGGACAGGCGAAGCCCCTGTGCAGCCAGCCGTCACTGTTGGGGCCTCAGTGCTAACCCATTGTGCACTTGTGGAGAGATACAAACAGTGCCACACATTACCAAGGAATGTCCCCTCTACCAATCAAGATGTGGATTAGTAAGTTTGAACTTGGCTAGCGAAGAGGCCATTGGTTGGCTTTGTGGATTTACATTCACTAAATAAATAAATAAATAACCTTGTGCCACTGCTACTTGTCCCTGGGGAACACCCATGCCATGCGTGCTCTGGCATACAGCAGGTTACCCCAGGTAGGATAGAGGAGGCTGGGACCAGCAACTGTGCTGGCCACAGCAGCCTTAACTGGGGTTCTGGGGGCCCTGGGGAGCTGCAGCTGGGAGCCTGGCCCGCAGCTGGAGTGTGGCTCTGACCGGCCAGGCTCTGGTTTTGGGCTGTGCATGCTACCACCACATGCACTGCCCCACTTTTTTGCTGTATATTTTTTGACCCCATGATCTCCCACGGCCAGAAATACCCCCTGTGCTGCGAGGTAGCAGCACAGGGCATGCCTACATGTGCAGTGTATGACACTGCAAACAGGTCTGCAACACCATGTACAGCACATCCACGTTCATCTGAATTTGCTCCCGTTTGGAAAGTTATTGGCACTAAGTCTTCTTAATAAGGACTGGTGAAATAAAAATGATGAATTTGTGCCAGCAAAATGTACTAAAAAAAGCAAATGCACACCCAGGTTTGGATTGCTCAAATATGGCCCTGGCATATAGAAAGTTCTAAAATATTCATCTCTGCTTGAACCTGCATACATCTAAATATTATGAAAAGACAGTAGACTTCAAACTTCTTAATATTGCAGCATTGCATGAGAACCTAAACAGGAATTGACTGGAAATTTAAACCAATAAATGAAATTACCAAAGGATTCTGTCCCTATAAACAAAGATCCATATTAAATACTTTGAAATTCTACTCATTCTACAGCTCATTCATTGAAAGAATTATAAAAATGGCATTTAAATTTCAACTTTCTGCGAACATATGGGACTAGATCAGAAGTGAGCAATTATTTGGGCTAGAGGGCCACTTGACGAGTTTTGATGAGCTGTCAAAGGCTGCACATACATGCACTCTGGCCTCTCCCTTTCCCCTCCCTCAGCCAGCACCTGCTGTCCACATCAGCTGCGGGGGGGGGGGGAAGGGAGGGCCTGGGAATGGAGCCTGGCCATGGGCCTCTGTGCTGTCCTGCCCCACCATCAGGGCTCCTGGCACATTCACCCCCCGCAGAAGCCCTGACAGTGGGGTAGGATGGGATAGCACAGTGGCCTGCAGCCAGGCTCCATACCCTACGGGCAGGTGCTGGATAAGCCAGGCTCTGGCCCCAGTTGCTGCCCCATGCACCCACCCAGCATGTGGTGGTCAGAGCCACCAGGGCCTGAGCTCAGGTTGCTGGGCAGGATGGGCTGCTTCCTCCTAACATCCCCCATCGTGCCAGTAGAGGCTAGAGCCACTGCCTGCGCCACCCACCAGAGTGCAGCTTGTCCAGGGCTTGCCGTGTGGCACCACCACCTATGCTGCCTGCCTATGGGCTGAATAGAATCAATTTGTGGTCCAGATCTGGCCAACGAGCTGTATTTTGCCCACCCCAGGCTAGATGCTCAGGTGGTTAATCACCATAGCCCCATAAGCCTCAGACAAAATGTCAGTTTACAGCAGCTGTGAATCTTCCCCCTCGAAATTCTTAATTTTGTGCATTTTTTAACTGCAGTTGGAGCCAGTATCTTTTCCAGTCCCTTGCAACCACTGTTAAAACCTTTATAGTTTTGCCTCATTTCCTAGAGTATATGAGAATAATAAAGAAATTAGGTAGAAAGGTTATTGCTGGTACCAAGAAACAAACAGGTCTGGACTGATGCAATGGGAACAAATAATAGTGGAAAGGACTGTTGATCATGTTTTAGATTGTAGCCAGTTGTAGAGTAGAGTTGGAAAAGAATCTTGTGGAGGAAGGAAGTACATGTGGAGTGGTGGTTATGAAGGCTTGGGGGGCGCTTTTATCTCTGATTCTTAGTACATAAAAATGTAGGTTGTCTTCTCCTCTTTAGAACTGTTTTAGGTACTGGTTCACTATAGAGGATAAATGGATTTAGTGTAAGAAAAGTTTTAAGAAAGTAATTAAAAACAAACAAAAGAACCCATTTTCCAGATTATTTTCCCAGTATATTATTGATTATCACCCTTAATTTTGTATACTTCATACTATATGAGGGGGCAGGGGACTGGACTCAATGATTTTCTGAGATCCCTTCTAGCCCTAATGTCTATGAAATTTCTGAAATATATAATGTACACATACACTTCAGTCATGGGTTTGGTGGGGTTTATTCAACACCTAAAACAATGGCTTTCCTGATCCTCTCTGAGCTGTTAGGGCATTTATAGATTTGGGGGGGGGGGGGGGGGGTGGATTTAATTAGTGCAGCTCTGAGAGCCCCATCAATTAAAGTGTCCAGAGCATCACGTGTATTAGCATCCCTGTGCTGAAGGATGGCATCAGGGCACTTTGAACTAAAGCTTGTCAAACAAGCTTTAGTTTAAAGCACCCCACCACCATTTTTCAGCATGGGGACACTGATGCACATGACACTAGAGTCTGCTGGAGCATGGCAATTACAGCACATCAGAGCAGCCTCCCTGCACATGTATAGGAGCCCTTAGGTACTTGGTAGTAATCATTTAAAGCTGTGGGGAGCTTCCTATCACTATGAATTTTTAGTCCTTTTACATACCATACATGTACCACAGAAAATAAAGCAAGCCTAAGAGCTGCTCTGGTCCTCTTCAGGTTACCACTATACCCAAGTGAGAATATTTTCTTGGTTAAACCCACATCTCCTGATTCAAGAACTTGCAAATCAAGTTGCTACATGTAAAGCATCAAATGCTGAAATGCAGATAAATCACATCCTCTGTTTTTATCTTTATCTTCCATTTCAGCAATGTACTTCAAGGATTCAAACAAATTTGTGAGCCTTAATCTCTCTGATAATGTCCTGATGACATTCCCTTCATAAATAATACATTTCCAAATGTTTTTAATGTTTTTTCTTATCAGTGTGTTCCTCACGAAAGTTAGACTTACAGCTGTGTTAATCTCAGGATTTTCTTTTGTTCCTGTCTTATAAGACACATCAGCTCCCTCCAGTCCTCTAGCAATACCCACTTATTAGTGAATTATCAGAGATCTTCACAAAATGCTTTAATATTTTTCTTGCTACTTGCCTTAAAATACTTCTGATAAAAAGGGACTTTCTGACTAATATTTTGAATGTACAAATTTAGGAAGTGATGACATATGTTTGTGGCAGGGCACCTTTGGTACCTGCCACTTTAAGGGCAAAAAACAGGCAGCAGCCAAGTGCCTGATGAGGGCAGCCATTTTGAACCCAGGGATAAAAGCTGGGCTGTAGTTTGCTGCAGGGGGAAAAAGGTAAGATCAGGCTGAGAGGCTGCTCTGGCTAGAGTCAGGAGGTAAGGGCAGGGGCAATGGGGTGGAGGTGTCTTGTTGTCATGGATAAGATGTAAAACTCCACCCTGCCAGGGAAGAGTGGTCTGGTGGGGCTCCTAGTGGTGTGTGAGCCCCCATGAAATGCCAGGCCAGTTACCTCCCCAGTGAAAGGCGGGTTGGGGTGCCTTATAACCCCAGCCCTACATCCCTGGTGGTGTTGTAATGAGCAGGGGGAGCACAGGGTTCATTAAGGAGCCCTGAGGCAGAGCTCAGGCTAGAGGAGGGACCTGGGACCAGGCCCAGGGGGTGGGGCTAAGCCTGGGGGCATAAGTCAGACTCTTTGAGAGAGGTGATGAGTAGAGAGATCCTGAGTGAGAGGGGCGACAAAGAGAGCGGCCCTGTGAGTGTGAGTGAGTGAGGAGGCCCAGTGAGGGCATAGTGGCCTGGCAAGGGGCTAGGAGTGAAATAGGCATACAGTCTTACAATCGCTCAGTCAATGCTCAGGTGAGGGTAGCGGGACATAATGAACAGATTGCACTGGGGTTGACTGAGGAGAGGAGAGCTAAACCCGAAGCCAGGTGAGGCTGGGCAGAATGTGTGGGGCCCCTGAGAGAGGCTGGACAAGAGCCAACGGAGTAAATGGGACCCTGGTGAGAGAGGGATGGCATGAGAGTGGCCCTCTGGGCTGCAAAAAAGGGTCACAATTGTGTGCCCAGTTTGCTCTGGCCATAGGCTGGAGAAGTAACACCAGAGTAACATCTGTGAGGCATGGGACCCGTGGAGGGAAGGTCGGAGTGGGTATTAGGCCCTTGTCAGCAGGGCAAGTAATGGGTAGCCTCCCACCTTAGTAGCAACTCTCATATTTTTCCACCAAGGCGTGGCAGGAAAGCGAGGGTGGTTACCCCGGGAGCAGAGTGGCTGGTGAAGACCTGATGAGGAGGCCACCCTGTTACAGTTTATAAGACTTTTTGCCTTGTGTTGAGGTAAACTTGAACTATTTAATGATGCCTTTTTTAGTTTTCAGACAAACAACTTTGGTCATACAAATGTAGCATTAGGTGCCAAGTCCAAAGCTGATAAGTATTCATATCATGAACATTTACAAACTCTATGACAGCTTGGAACTGTGTAGGTATACAGACTAAGATGCTTCTTCAAGACTAAAGAATTGTTTATGTAATACATGAATCTGAAATTATCTAAGCATGTTCTAATAATTTAGTGTTGCACCTTTCATGGCAATGAAATGTCAACTGTGAACCTTGTGTCATAGCAAATGCCTTGCAAGGCATAAAGCTGCCAAAAGAATACACATTATTGCAGCCCTCCTAGGAAAAGTCTTTCTGGCAGTTGAAAGTTTTCAAGAGCTTCTAATTTCATTGGAGAATATCACACAGGCTCACTTGTTGGAAGCTCTGCTATCTGAAAAAAAACAGAGTTAATTTAGAAGCCAGCAGATTCCAGGACAACTGATGCCATGTAGGAATCTGCTTACCAAATGTGAATGCTAAAGCAACTACCTACCTGGAATGAATTCGCTTAAAATGAAAAGATGTGTTGAGAAAAACTTGGAGAGAGTGCGTCTCTCATCATGAGTCAGTGTTGTTGCCTCTTAAAAAAAAAAAAAAGGCAGTGAAAAAGTAAATCTATTCACTGCTGCTTCTATGTTGGTCTTCATGTAAGAAAAATTATGTATTTTGGAAAACTTGATAAACTATTTAGTTACAGGAGGTAGGTGCATCTTACATACTAAATGGTATCACTCAAAATATATTACAGCATGCATATGTTTTATTTTTATTTATTAAAAAGGTTTAAATAATCTTTGGAGTCTAGCACCAACCACGTTGTTGTCTTTGTCAGCACCTGTACAGTATGGTGATTTTTGTCTGTTCCCTAAAATGTCAGGGTTCTTAAATGGAGACTGAGTTTATTAATTTTAAGTAGCTGGGAATGTTAAGTAGTTTCCCATCCTTTGAAAATGGAGAGTTGTATAAAAATGTTGGTTTTTTTTGGAGTGAGCCATGATGTCTCAAACTTACAGATTCTGTCTGTGCTTTTGCCAGATGGCTCTGCCTCAGTTGACTGACTTGGCATTGTAGTAGAAAAGAAATAGCATTCTTCATATTGCTGTATTTACTGTCTCATTAATTTTACTTTTCCAGAGATTTTCCCATATTTGGAAGCCATTAGGATTAAATTTTGTGCTTTGTGGAGAATTTCAACTAACCAGTCTAACCTTCCGTGACGTTAGAAGAATAAAACTACAGTTTAAGTCTGGTAAAAGTGCAGCTAGTCTTTTTGTAATCTTGAAATTTGAATTGTCCTATGGGCTCCCTCATTTTATTATTTCCAGTTTGAATTAGCTGGTTGGTCTCTTACAAAATTGGGGACTTATTTAATCAACTTGAAGCCTCGTACAGCAGATAGTTATTTGTGTCTCCATATTATTAAATATGCACTTAGTTGTACTGTCACAAAATTTTGTTTTACTTTATTACACCTATAATGAATTGGGATCCATACTGTGTTTATATACACACTCATCTTGACCTTTTTTTCTGTTGTGCTCCTGGAGTTGGAATAACATTATTAGTTTGAGGGAATGCCACAGCCATTTGTCACTGAGCAAAGCCTTACAAAGGTATCTCGAATGAATTATATACAAGTCTATTATATATCATTTAGAAATTTTTTGAAAGTAGCCAAACAACACCTCATGTATTACTGTAAAGAACAAAAAGCCTATCATACTAAAAATGTGTTAACTTTTAAAACAGTGGTTCTCAGCCTATTTGGACTGAGAGGTGTACTACCCCTTAGTAACTTTTGTGAATTGAGTAGCACTCAGTTTCAGAAGTTAATTTATACATTATAGTACTTACCTCCCTGCAGAGGGGCTGGGCAAGCCGGATGGAGATTGGACAGGTAAAGACAAGCCTGAGTCTGCTCTTTATGCTTATCTCCTCGCGCCTTGCAGCACTCTTCAAAAGGGATCTCACGGCATCCCATTGTGTCTCAACATCCTAGTTGAGAATCACTGTTTTAGAGGGGTTTTGTTGTGAGAAATGCCTTCAAGCAAACCTCCCCTCTGCCTCCCGATACTTAATTTTGTTTTATTTGCTTTCTTCCCCTTACAATCATTTGGTTCTCTAATTTTATAGTAACACAATCCAAGTATGAGGACATGAAAAAAAATGAAGCTGAGGCACTCCAATATCTTAGTTCAGCGTCTTCACTGGAGAAGGGAATGACTCATAGCAGGGTTGGTTTTCAGTTCCTTTAAGTTCTATGGAAACTATTAACTCTGTGGAAACTATTACTGTTCAAAAAAATTAATGAAATCAGTGCTTCTCACCTGAATATACGAGTACCTGAAGCACTAACCACACAAAATGGACTTGACATCCTTTAATTTGCAATAGAAATCCTGCCTTAGCTTTGGAGCATGGGTTACGTTGTGTGTAGTTACATTTGTAGGTTGGGGATATAGTGTTTTTGTGGGGGTATTATTTGGAAACTGCTCTTTCCCCAAACACGCAAAGTTAGAACGTTGTGTGCATCACACTTTTTAGATGGTCATTAAGCCTCTGTACAATAAATCATTCTGAGGGTTTTTTTTCCTTCTACTAAAGAGGGCACAAAAGCAGTTGTTGCATTGAGTTCTTCATCAATAAAGCAGAGGTAACAGTACCACTTACAAGCAGTTTCCTTCTCCCTTTCTGGCCTCATTCTATCAATAATTCTAATAGGGTTGACTACTAGCAGCTACTAACGTTGAGTATCGCAAACCTCATTGGTTTCTGGAATGGATTTCTATATTTGTTTTGTCTAGGTATTGGCTAGGAGTCTTCAAATGCTGAATGATCCAATATTGGATATGCTGTATTATACAATTGGTTAAGTCAGACTTTAAGTATAGACTTGTATCTGTCAGAATTGAAGGGACTTTCAGTAGGTCGGTTTGGCTGACTTCTACATAAATGAGAGACTGATTTAATTACTCTGAAGCCATCTTTAAGCATCTGCCTATGCACTACGTGGCTCTATTTAGTTTTTCTCATTTTGGTTATTATATTCAGAAATGTGACTGCAGTGCTTACAGACAGATATGAGCCAGTTTTAAACTCTCTAACTTGACAGCGATACCAACAGAGTCATGACAAAACAAGGCTCATTGTGAGCTACTTATCTGAGTGCTTACCCATCTTTTTGGGTGACTTTTGCAGTCAGCATTGTGGACTTTTTTTTTTTTTATTATTAAAAGGAAAAAATTGGAGTAATAGTATAAATAACCAGTCTACCAGTTTGTGGGCTTCTGCCTTAAATTATATGTAGCATTTTCCAAACAGCCAAGCCAAAAAAAAAATAGTTGTAGAGTTGGACCAGAATCTTCCAAGTTTGGAAAACCAGATTCCTTCATTAACATTTAAATAAGTGACTTTTTTTTGAGAATTATCTTCACAGCCTACATTAAAAAAGACATGACAAATATCAACAAAAAACAAAAAGTTGGGTAAGAGGCAAGTTTTTGACAAGATTGTGCCATTGCTTAAGTGAGGGCTGTCAAACTTCTAACCCTCTGGGTGCTGTATGACACACTGGTCCCACCTGGCATGGTGTGCAGATACTCTCCTCCTCCCACCATCACTGGGCCACATGGGTGATGAACTTGATACCTCCACTCCACCCGGACATAGCCCCAGACTCACGTTCAGCTTGCCACACTGTTGGACTGACCTGGCTTAGGTAGTTGTGTATGCATCTTTAAGTCTTAATTGATACTGATCACTCAATATTTGTAGCCAAGGGAAAAGATTAAGTCTCTGTAAGTAGCTGGGAGGACCAGAGCGGATAACACTTTTCTGGAATACTCATTTTTGTTCTCTCTGATGTATCTTTAGGTAAAAGGCCATAAACGCAAACATTGCAGAATGCAAATAGGCATTGCTCAAGTGCTAGTCTAAAATAAAATCCATGAAGCAGAAAAACAAATACAGCATGTGGATAGAATGCAAAAGACATACCTTTAGCAAAATTTAGTGGCTGCCTTTGTGAGATGAACTAGAAGTTTTTGTGTAAACTTCATGTTTCTTGCTATGGCATTTCAATGGGTGTGCTTCCTGGATTCTGCAGAATAGTGCCTCAAAACATCTGGTTTTCTTTCTTTAATTCCTCCTAATCCTCTCTTTGATTAAATACATCATACTGTAGTTGTAACACGTCAGGGAAGTGCAGCAAAAATTAAATGTACTTCATGTGCTTGCTGTTTAGACTTTTAAATATCTGCTTTTTCCAGTAAACTTGCTGGTGAAGTAAACTTGTGTTTGTAAAATTGGCAAATTCACAGATAAAACCAATACTTACAGCACTTTTACACAAAAGTAAGATAAAATCAATTGAAAATAACTGAGCTATTAGGATAAGTAACATGGTAAATTTTTGCTAGTGGTTTTTTTTTGGTGGGGGGGGGGGATTGCTTTGAGATGGATAAAAAAAGACTTCAGATTTCTAACAATTGAAATGAGGGATCAGCATCTGGAGACCAGAATTTTTAGGAGCTAGCATTCAGATTGCCAGGGGCCCAGTGCCACTTCCTCCTCCATGACAGTGCAGTGCAAAGTTTAGTGATAATGGGGTGTTGTACATGACAGTGCAAGAACAGTAACTGTGTCTTAGAGGAACAATTGAACCTGGAGCAGTAGCAGCAGAATAGAAATTAACTCTGGTAAATCAGCAAATAGTCAATGTTAACTTGGGTAACATCAGTTAGTATCCATCTCAGTGGAGAGAAATTAAAAATGAACCTGAGCTTTTATTGTTGTCTTTGAAAAAACAGGAAAATTAAAGTGTTTTTAGTAAATGCAGCTAATTTCCACCAGCTTTAATTTTTAAATAAATTCCCACCTTTAATTTTAAAATAAAATATTTCAGTGGAGTTCAAATAAGCTACAAACAATTGATATATTATGATTGTAAATATATGTCTTATTTAAGGTGATCCTGATTGTTCCAAGTCAAAACCCGAAACAAACTGAACAAGAGAGGAGCACAACCCTACACCCCCTTCTTTGCCCCCTACAGGCTTACCCCTGGAATGAGCCACAGGACAATAGGTGTAAACATCTGTAGGATCCAAGAACCAAAGGTTTTTCTCCCTAGAGACATGTTCCTTTCTGATATATCTTTACTTTGTGCATGTATTATTGTAACAAATAGCTGTGTATCCACATGTGCACAACAATTTGACTAGCTAAAAGGTGAACAGAACTCACTGCAATAATATTGATCTGTTGGCCAGATTAGTGAGGTCTCCATTAAAATAAAATTAAAATAATTAAAATAAAAACTGTAGGTGACGTCTTGAGCAAATATTATTATTTGTGATATTAAGATGTTAAAAGGAAAAGATATTTAAAATGCCACTTAATTTGTTTCATTTATATAGTTTTATGAATCTGTGCAGGCTAATTGGATACTTTTCGAAAAGGGTAATCGCACAAAAAGTGGAAACAAAACCCAAATATTGTTCATGGTTGACATTGTTTCATAGAAGTTGTAGCCTAAAGTGTCTATTTCTTGGATTGTGATATAGTTCCTCATTCAAGGGTAAATCCATCTTGGAATGTATAGTAAATGATCCATGCTCATTTATGCCAGGGTCAAATTTGGAGCTTCTTGATTAGAAATTGTTAGATTCCTGTTTCTTCAGTTTGCAACATGTCATTTAAAAATGTAATTAATTGGGGGAGATTAAAGGTTTGAAGAAGCATTAACGTACAGTCTAGTTCACTGCTGTGTATTCTCTACCCCTACTATATAGTCCTCAACCAGGAAGCATGTAGGAAAACGTTACCATTTCTTGGTTCTCAGTTTTGCTGTGCCAGTCAGTCCAGTGTCTTTACAACTTGAATGCTCTTGTTGCATTCCATTTACCATTGTTTTGATACAATTCTGCAGCAAGCAGTCTTTTTCTCATGATAATGTCTTAGCAATGGTACCCACTCTCAGCAGTCTTGAGCTGAAGGTGACAGTGATTCATTTTGTAGTGTGCAGGTTGTACAGAACAAGTTTAACAAGCCAGTGAATTTAAAAACAGTCACATTTATCTGTCAGGATTAACATTCCAAATAGTGTTAAAGTAGGCTGTTAAAAAGGAGTCAAGTACTCTGATAGAAATTTAGTGGGTTTTGTCCTCCCCTGTTTTTAAGAATGGAGTGCTATCTTGCTGTTATTCCTGTTAAGAGCATATAGTTCTTTGTTGCATGGTTGGAAATACTGATTGCAGTCTTGGTTTTTGTTTAAGTTACTTGTTTTAAATCAGTGAACAATCAGATTTTATTTTTACTCATGTACACATGTAGAGTATGTTCTTTCAAAATATTTGTCTTTTCCAGGTATGAAATAGGTTATTTGAAATTTGGTCTTACTGGCTAACCAATTTTCTTGCACTCTTTGAATGCCTTACTCTTCCATGGTCATTATATGTAATATATCCCTATATAGCGTGTATACTTACCAGGGGGTGTGGTGGGGGGGGGAGAGAGATTTAGCAGTGATCTGGCAAAGAGCTAGATGAATGAAAAACTGTCAGTACCTGTACAAGAAACATTCCTTCATTCCTTTTGCTCACCCAGACACCTTAGAAACTAGATTTTATGCTATGAGGTACCTAGTACATGTCTACAAAAATGTACAAAGTTACAGTAATTGTAGCATGCTACCTGGCCATAGTAATGTTACCATTTCAATAGTATTTTACCACCGTGCATGTGCAATTTAATAATCTGTTCTGATCCAGAGCATTGGAAGTAGAAATATATGGACTGGTTTTCTGTGAACACCGTTTTTCATGCTTTGTTTTGCAGTTGCTGCTAATTTACAGAAGATAGTAGAGGATCCCAGGGCCTTGAAAACATTGACCTTTAAGTTGGTAAGTAAAATATTCTTAGTGACAAAATAGCACACAAATAAATTACACATTGTAAGCTTTTTTTAACTCTAGGTACTTTGTTCTTGACTCTGCTGTATCTACATTAACTTTTTAAGAATTTAAAGGAGTATACCATGTAAAAGAGTTAACTGTTCACTGTCTCTAGTTAAGCAGAAAAAGCAATGGAGGAAAACACTGCTTTGAATGGTTGAGCTTGTGGTGCTTGTGATCCCTCATATACACACAACAACCATTCTGGGTTGCTGGTGATACCAGTTGGCTGAGGAGACTTGAACTGGGGTCATTTTACTTCTTGTCTTGTTCAGCTACTGTGTTCTACAATTTTGAAACTTCTGTTCTATACTTGGGGAAAATTGCTGAAGTCTATCCCTCAGTGCAGTGTTTTGGAAATTATCCAGAAGTGTCCATTTGAGAGATGATATAAGTCTCAGAATACATTGATATATAACCACGGTTGAAAGGACAAACCCACACAGGGACATAGGTTTGTCAGTGTGGTCCTACATCAGAAAAATAAGGATTCTGTGCAGGTACACAACAGTGTGGCAGGGTAAAATGAGAACCAGTCTGTCCTCTTGGCAGTATTTTCACTGAAGGGCTGGGTCCTTAAGTCAAAAACAGCCATTTTCTGTTCTCCTGCAGTATGTCTGAACATTTTCTAAATTAATCTTTTCTGTGGAGAGGGGTTCTTCAAGTCATTGGAGAGGGAGTGAGCAAACACTAAAAGGCAATTGTATCAAGGTTCACTGTGATTTGGGGCTCTCGCGGAACAGCTCACGTGAAAGCCTAAAAACCAAGTAACCCTTTAACTCCAGATATCAAATTACCGTAACAGGGCCTGATGTACAGTACACGTTTTAATGACATACTTATTCTAGTGAATAACGAATATGGTTTTTTGTCATGGCAGGTTTTTTTATTGCACGTTACTATTTTGATGGATAAATTGTTTGGCGGGTAAGTGGGCATTTGAGAGAGGAAAAGCCTATAGATGCCTAAAGTTCTTTTGGAATAATAAAACGTAGAAAATTGGGCCTAGCCAAAGTGTTGTAAACCCAAAACTCACACACTGAAGAAACTAAAACTCTCTGGTAGTGTCTCCCATCTCCCCTGCCACATCGCCTTGGGTGCTGGGAACCAGCAGAGAGGAACCAGCCAGAGATTCCAGACAGGTCCAAGGCAAGGACCTTCTGATGTTCAGAAGTATTCTACAGCTTTTGACTGAACTTTCTCTGCCCTGCGCTGATGGACTATTTGTAGGGACATACCTAAATTACAGTGAAACAAAGGGATTTTTGCGAGCTGCTCACAGCCCGCAGAGCCAATTTCGTGATCTTTTTTCAGTGAGACACCCCTACCAAAAAATTTAGTAACACTAACTAATGCTAACCTTGATAGAAACAATTCATGTTAGTTGTTAGATGCTAGCATGCAGCATCCATCAGCAGTTGCATTTGACATCCTTTGTCTCTGTGGTGTGAACACATGTCCATACACTGAGATCGCACCTTCTGTATCCACTGAATTTGTTGGCAGTGTTTGAGATGTGGAAGGTGGTATAGATTTGGAAAATGAAAAACAATCAGAAACAGATTCCCAAAACGGTCACAGTCAAAGGCATCCAGCACTCTTTGATAAAGTCCATGTAAGCAGCATGTTCCTTGTTGTGCACTTTCTGCCATTCAGGGATTGATTTCAGTAGCTGAGGGTCAAAACTCAAAAAAGGCACCTGATTGGGGCCAAAAATGTGAACAGCGCTAAAAAAGGAGGAAGCTGGTTGTTTAAACCATGGTGGTAGTGACCGATCGTACTTGTAATACTGATTCAACTTCACAGCTATTGCCTGGAACAGTTCTTGTCTCTGCTGGTTTTCACATTGACAGCTTGTGTGATGCCATGTCTATGACCCAGCTTATTAAATCCATCAGTTTGTTGTGTGCTTGGTGGATCAAAGCCTGCCAACTTTCAAATCACATTAGAAGCTCCATGAACCGGGTGGCATTTTCAGCAAACTTTACTTGGTCTTCAGTGTTGTCCTGTCTTAAGAGATTGCACAGTTTAAGCATGCACTGTGTTCCAGGTGTGATTTCAAGCTTCTCGCACACAAGTTGCTGGTAGTATTTCATATTCTTTGCGTGGTAACTAACTGCATTAAACCATGAATTCCACCTTGTAAGTACTGGCTCTGATGAAAGTGACACAGTTGCATGTAGATCCCTGGTTTGATTGGTGATGGACTCCCTATATCAAAGCTTATGGCCTGGACCAATGTTTGACTGCTTTTTAAAAAGAGGAAAACAGACTAGTCACATCAGGAAAACATATGCACCAGATGTCACTTACCAAAGAAAGAATATGTGCATTACAAGTGACATGAATTGTCTCATGAATTCCATGGAACACCGTAGAGAATTTTTTGCATATATACATTGCATTATCAGACAGAAATGCTGAGATCTGGTTAAATTCTAAACCATAGTTTACAACAGCCTTCACTACAGCTTGTGCCATGGTAGAAAAATTGACAGACGCGAGGCGAAACTGCTGTGTTTGACAAACAGGCAGGTCGCAGTCTGTCCAGCTTCCCAAGTACAAATAAAATGTGCAGAACATGGTTATCTTGGACATCTGTTGTTTCATATGCTACAATCGAGACTGATTCATATTCTGCCAATGCAGATTTTGTAGACTGAACATGCGAAGCAATTACTCCTGGTAGATAATCTTGGTGAAGCTTGTTTGCACATGGGAAACTGCCAGGATTTGGTGTGTGGCTGTTCAACTACTCCCTTAATTTAGGATTATCAATTTTCTCCAGAGGAATGTTGGCAGCTGTGATTGCCTCCACTAGCATGAATGCAGCCTCTCTTCTTGTCAGACTGCTTTCAGTGGTTCTTTTAAAGATTGAGGACATGGTTGCTTGTTTCTAGCTCTGACCTTCAGCTTCTGCAGCAGCCTTTCACTTTATATGTGATTTGAACTCTAAATGCCAGTCAATGCTGTTTTCCTCACCACATCCAGAGTCATGTTGCACAATGAACAAAACAATTTCCCACCATCTGCATGTAGGGTTCCTACAGGGAATTTGCCTTATGCAATCCTGAGCTGAAATGTATTTAGCTTTCTTGGATTTCTTTTCACTTATCATCTTTAGACTGCAGCATTGCTGCAGCGTTGCATCTGGCTTGGTGCTGAAACCCTTTTACTTTCCTGATGGGTGCCTTTACTGAGTCAATCTCAGTAGCTCAGCCTCTCAGTAGCTCTCAAACTATGTGCTCTATGGGTGCAGGAATTACTGTGCTTTCTTTGAGTTCCAGTGAGCTTTTATTTTGGGGGGACACAAAATCACAGCAAACGGCATTTTTTGCAGTGATCACAGAATACTGTTTGCTCTCCTCTTCCATCCCCCCCCTCCCCAGTCTTCATCTCAGCTTTACTCTCTCTCTCTGCCTACCCCTCTTATCCATTTTTCTTTTTGTTTTTTCAACTTGGTTTATTTCCTCCCTTATCCTGCCACCAATCATGGAACTAATCCACTGCTTGGTGCTGTCGCATTCACTTTCTTCCAAGGTCTTTTCCATCCCACACCCAGGCTCTGTCTTGTACATTTAAATTGCAGGTTGTTTACAGTTTGGACTCCTTGCTACTCTAAGCAATAACAGGCTGCACTCTTGTTGATCCTTAGGTGGTGGTACAGTGGTAAATGTTGTTATTAATATGGATTTTAACTTTATCTTGAAAAGACTAAGCTCAGGTTTGCAGGTGTTGATGTGCTATATTTGTTTTTCTTTACTACCAAAATTAAGTAGAAACATTCGCATACCCAAAGCTGTTGAATGATTAGCATGTAAATACTAGGCTGCTGCCAATTAACTTTCTAGTTTTAGCATCCTTAGTTGAGTATAATTCAGCTGCTTTATATAAGGTTAGAGTAAGTGTCTGCTAGATACGAGGACCTCCAAAAGAGTTTTGTTATCAAAGAGGCTGCCTTCTGTCGGGATACAGAGAAAATTTGTAGAAAAAGGAAGGATCCAATTGGTTGCCTGATCTACCTACCTGTTTAGGATTTATAATTACTTTGTATAGTTTTAACAGAGTCAATGAACCTTTCCTTTTCATTTGTGAAAATGTTCATAGAACTGTTAGCCTAATTTCGGGGGGGGCAGGAAATACCCTTACAAATGTCCCTTTTCTCCATTAAACAGGACTACTCCAACACCCTAAATCAGTCTTTTTTTCTCTGGCATTTACCCCTTACATACAAAATCTTTTTTACTCTTAATTGTTGTTTGGTGAGATTGGGCATGCTTACACCCCACCTAGCAGCGAAGCATGATGCATCCACTCCATGCATGCTACCTCCTTACAGGAAAACTGTCTCTTAGTGCAGCACTAGTCATACATCACTAAAGCCTCCTGAGAGCATCCTTATTGCATGTACTCAGCACAATATTACCTGCTGCCTCCTGAATCAGAAGTACAGCATGCCTCATTGTGGAGCTCTCTGGCACTGCATTAAGCTAGCATAGACATGCCTATAGCATTGTTAATGTCACTATTTGTTGAAAACCAAACCACCTGATAAAGTTTTCTTGCTTTTTGCTGAGATCCCTCTTTTGTATCTGTTACTAAAATACACACAATAAGGGCTGTGCAAAGTTTCGGTCCCTGATTTGATTTGGCCCAATTTGGTGGCCGAATCTTCAAATTCGAATTGACTCAGGTGACCCTTTAATCTCTCCAAATCGATTCGGACAGATTTGGTGATTCGGATGTAGATACAGCTTTAAATGATTTTTCTACATACCTCTAGATAACAGAGGTTCTGAATGCTGCAGTGCTGGAGCAGATGCAGCATCCCACAGAAGCACAGGGGGCTCCCCAGTGCAGTCGGGAGCAGACCTGGAATTGGGCCAGAAGCACTTCTGGGTCCACCGGGGCCCGCTGGCTCGGCAACTGGTGTCTCCTGGGTCGGGGGGGGGGGGGGGCACCCGGGGTCCCCCTGTGGCCAATCACCAGGCTGGGGGGGCATAGGGGGTACTTCCAGTCCACTTCTGGGTTTGCCGCCGTGCACTCTGGAGAGCCCCCCCATGCTGCTGTGGGACGCTTCATATGGCCCAGCACCACAGCGATCACAAGCCACGCTGCTACTTCAAGGTATGTAGAAACAACTGTTAAAGCTGTGCCTGTGTCCGAATTGCTGATTCTCTGAATCAGGATCGAATCATCAGATTTGGAATTGAATCAGGGACAGTGATCCAAATCAACAAATCGAATCACTGTTCCTGATTCGGACCGAATCCGAATCGAATAGGGCCCATTTTGCACACCCCTACGTACATTACAGCCTACCTGGTATGTGAAACGAGGCCTTTCTGTGTAAAATTCAGAATTTTATGCCTTTTCTGATAGTTAAGACATCATAGCATATTTCAGTCTAATTCCTAGTTGCTGTCAACCAAAGAGGTTATTTACACCACGGTTATATGGTAATAACCATTTAACTACATAACAGTGTGAATAGCCACTGGGTTTCAATTTTATATCCATCGTTAATCATCCTGACAAACTGTATATCATCAGCCTTATCCTTTTCAAAGAGGCAGTTTCATTTTGTGTTGTCACCAGTGGGCACTGGAATGGACTTTATTTTGAATAGTTTTTCCACAGATTCATTTCATTTGGTAATATTTTTTAGGGTTGAATCTAATTTGTGCTGATATTTCTCACTTCTCCAGGTGTCTCTTGTATTTCTCTAGCTTGTAATTTTTTTATTTTTTTTTTAATTCTCCCAACGTATAGGTATCATCCCTGGATTTATTTAATAGGTGGCTTTTCTATTCTGTTTGTTCCTGGATCATGTAACAGAGGCACTAAAAGTATTGCCTAACTCAGAACTCTTGTCATTCCACTACACACACTCATATATTTTCATTACTTTTTACTAAGTTTTCACCCAGTTTGACAGCACTTCTAAGTCGATTAAAATTCATTTTTCTCAATAATGGTGTTTGAAAAATTGAAGTCTAAAATGTAACATATTTCCAATGTATGCTGGCTTTGTAGTTGTTTGAAAAATGTTCATTAGTCTGGCATTATTTATTGCTATTTAGGAAATATGTATCTAACTTTTTTGATCATTGTTTCTGTATTAGATTTGCTATTCAATGAACAAATGTTTTCACCTTGAAGGAAACTTTAAAATACACAGTAAGAATTAATGTCCTATCAACGTCTATTTAAAAAAAATAAATAACACTAACCTGTTATGGTTGATAATGATTTATGTTATAAAATATCAGCAAATTGTAATTATGGCTCTGTACAGTAATGCCACAAATTGTATGTTGTTTTTAGTCCTTGTTGCAAAATGCTTTTGCAGTTGAGCTGTGACTTTCCTGAAGTATCTATTTATGAAGAACTGGGGTAGGAATAGTTCTTTTTAAAATACAGATATTTATGAGAATAGCTAGAGAAATACAAAAATACTGTGCAATATAATTTGCAGTTTACAAAATTCTTTTTAAAGTTTGCCCTATAATAAAACATTGTTAATGGAAAGCATGTTTGCTTGTTTCTTGAACAATTTTCAACTGATTGGGGTTTTTTGGTCCATATTAGTGTTTATACTAAGCTTGAAAATAGAAATTTAATGGATTGTGTGTCTATCTTTTTAAAGCATTGCTTCTAAAATCAAAAGGGCAAAAAATAATTACCGCCAGCCTAATAATACATTTGGGTTATTTAGAAGTAGACTATTACTATTCCTGAAGAGGTATTTCTGGTTTGGTGGTGAATATTTCTACAATATTGCCAGCACTTCTATCTACATATTTTGGGGCTCCTTTCTCAGGTTACAGACTAACCTGTAATAAATGCATAAACAGATTAAGGGATCTATTTTGTAGCCGTATCGGTCTAAGACAAAGAGAAATACAAAACTCTAAAACTCTTGGTTCAGAGGTGATACCTTTTATTAGACCAACTAAAAATAGCAAAAAAAAATTCTTTCTTTGCAAGCTTTCGGGCACCCGCATCAAAGAGCAACTCACACAAAGGGACTCTAACAGACCCAGGGGAATATATGTCCAGCCTCAGCTTCTCCTGTGCAAAATGAAGTATATTTCTACCTAAGAGGACTTTTACAATCTTTGATTTCTCCTCAGCCTGAAGAAAAGGTGTGCGCACCCAAAAGCCTATATAGAAAGAATTTTTTTGGCTATTTTGTAGTTGGTCTAATAAAAAGTATGATCTAAGAACCAAGAATTTTAGAGTTTTTTGTATTTCTAAAGGGATTAAAAACATTTTCATCATAGGAACCAATTGTTGGCACAGTTTTTGTGTGGTATGCTTAAGAGAGTCAGAAACTACCTTGTAGGTAGCTTACCATTATCAAACTTCTTTATTTCTTAGGCTCTGTACAAGAGTTCAGTTACAGCACAAGGAAAACATGGCAAGAAGTGGAACATAAGGCAGTCCAGCCCCTCACTGCCTCAAGGGAAAGCTCTCCAGACAAGGGCTGGTAGGGGGCTCCCAAGGAGAGCCCAATAATTGGGCTGGGAATTATTCTTCTGCTGGGAAAGGGGCAGGCTGTTAATGACCACAGCTACCAAGGACAGCCCCCTGTCCTGCCGGGTTGCCAGGACCAAGGAGAACTGCTCTCCTCACCATTGCCACCTCTGATGGTGCTGCTGCCAGAGTCCCAGTGGGAATTCTGTCACCCCAACCTTACCCCCCCACAAGCCAGACCTGCCTGTTCCGGTGATTGGCAGAGCAGACAGGTGGGTCAGGGTGTTTGGGCTGGTGTGAGGGGATTGCTGCTGCTTCTCGAACTGTTCCAGAGGGAGCAGGGATGGTTCAAGCGTGGTAGCAGCAAGGCCCCCAAAGGCCCCTCCAACTGTTCACCACTGGGTGGGCTATCAGGGAGCTAGTGCTTTCCCACCCCCTTGGAGTCAGGGTGGGGAAGGAGGAGAGTGAAAGGTTGTGGACTACCAGGAGTCCTAGGGACCTCCATGGTGCTGTGTGAAACTGAACACACGTTACACATGGTGCTAGAAGCTTTGCTTTCCAGCAAAATTGCTCTTTGAAAGAGCCAGTAGTTTGTGGCAGAATCAGTATGGTTGTTTTTTTTCTGTTACAAGCCATTTGAATGCCCGCACGCTTACTTTTTGTGCCAGGAAAAGGGAGTATTTTTCAACACAAATGTAAGCCCTGTCCACGGCCTGGTACTCTGTTTTATGCACCAAAGAGGCATAGAATTTCAAACTAGTTGGGAACACCAGCAAGAATGTAGTAATCTCTGAGCTATAGTAATACATTTTGCATTTAGAAAACGCAGTGTTACAATACCATACAGTGGCTGCATTTATTAAAGCAATGCTAAAGCAAGACTCTGTTCCTAAGTAATGAGAACTTTTATACCTGTACCATTATTTGTGCAAAATGCATTCTTGCTTTGTGCCAGTTTTGTACTGCAAAACACTCCATTAAAAATCTCAAAAATGCCATGTGAACTACTAGACTGTAAACTGCAGTCCCTTGGGTCTTTTTAAAACAAATAACCAAAAAAATGTCTACCTTTTCCTCATTCCTACCTTTAATTCAGGGCCAGAATTCTAAAACAGTCTTAAAATCTGGAGTTGGAATCCTTGGCAACACATTTGTGTGTGTGCAGCACAATGTTTAAAACCACTACTGGGAATAAATCTCTCAGATTTCCTCACCCAAAAGCTGGGTGCACATTGAATGCAGGTTTGGACAAGGCTAGAAGATTTGGACAATATCTTTTTGCTTTTGTCTTTGTAAAAGTGACAGTTTTGGATGACAGAAAACTGACTTTTATAGAAGCATAGGCACCAGTGCTTGTCCTTCACTTTCTGTTTGTAATTAGCAATATTGTATGAAAGATGATGTATGATGGTAAAATGAATTATGCTCTTTATTAACATTGATAGAGGATTGTCCTGGAAGTCTAGACACTTCATTCTTAAGCTGAAGGAAACCCCTTTGTTACTAACTAGGTAGTGCAGGAAATACATAGTTTGGCTGTCAAATATTTCTTAACATCTCATAGTGAACATTTCTATTTTTTTTCTTGCAGGCCTCTGGCTGTGATGGCACTGAGATCCCTGATGAAGTGAAACTGATTGGGTTTGCTCAATTAAGTGTCAGCTGATGTCTATCACTTGACCCCCAAGCAGAATTGTGAGATTGTGAAGAGGCTGGCTTAGATGCGAAGGAAAATTTAAAGCACCACACACTGAGTTCTGCTTCATTCTCTAGCAATTCACAAAAACAAAACAAGCAAAAGCCCACAGCTACATCGCTGCTGCTAACATTCAGAATGCTACTAAATGTCTCTTAGCAGTCAATTTGGATTTCCCTTAAATGAAAAGCATATGGTAATGCACTCAGGTGGCTGTATTTATTGGTTATAAAAGGAATTTTCTATTAAACTTATTTCTTTTCATAAAATTTCAGTGATACTATTTTAATTGTACTTGTGATTGACAATACTGCCTCTCTTCTGTTGTATTTAGAAATTAACATAATGATAAAAGTTAAGATTTATTAGCCAAACTTGAAATCTAGTTTTAAAACTGACTGTGAATTTTATTTTCATATATTTATGCATTACACATCCTAGTTATAAGAAAATGATTGATTTGATTACATGCTATTTGCAGTTAATCTCCCGTTATTTAAAAAAACCAAAAAAGGTAAGGTATATCTTTGAAGTACTTGTAACTACTAGTTTTGGAAATGACTTAATTAGGGATTAGGAAGCCTTTTTTGGTTTTTGTGTGTCTTAAAAAAAAACCAAACAATCCACAGTTTGATTGTCAAGGGTATGGGAGGTGCCTTGCAGATACTAATGTTTCAAGAATGTGCCTCAGGCTGCTTAAAACTAGAATAATCTCAGTTCTAGAAGAACCATATATAGTTATCTGAGCAAAAGACTTTAGATAAGTTTGGCCTAAATTATGCTTTGTTGGGGAGTCTACAAGCTATAACTATTATACTATTTGTCATAAAGCTAGACTGCTTACTGTGCCCATCTCTGATTTGGCTTATCTTTATGTGATAGAAGTTGTAAAAAGGTGATGAAACTTGAAGAACAGAGTTTGAGCTTTACTTGAAAATCTGCAAAATACCAAGGCAGAGCGAAAAAAATAACAGGGCTTTGTGCAATGACTAAAGTAAAATTCTGTTACACAACAAAGAAAACATTTCTGACCCAAGTAGTCTTATGCTTGACCTGTGACTTAGATATTATGGAGCTAGTAAACTTTAGAAAGAGTCTCAAATTTGGAGCATATTTCCTGGGACACACATTCCTTGGATATTACAATTTAAATTACTTCCTAGCTAAACCTAGATAAATGGCAGCTCTTTAACATACTGAAAATGGCAAATATATATTATTAAGGAAAAAGTTATTTATAATGCCTTGTTATAATTGTTGAGGTGTTCTAGAGCCATTTGCAAACAACTCAATGTAATTTCATTCCATTCTATTGTTTACACAATGATTATTCAAAGATGACTGCAAAGGTAAAATGAAAAATAAAAAGTGTATTGCACAGACTTTGGGTTGTGAGTCTTCTTGCTTTCTGTATTGCATGCATTATGGTTAAACATGCCATTTGCCAGATTGTAAAGTTAGTTCCAATTACCAATATTTTTTTCTTTAGTTTTCTTATAGAAAATGCCTCCTGGAAAGGAAAATCAGGTTCATGAAGTTTAGAAAAAGAAATGTTGAGGGGACTACTTAATGGCTGACTTCTCTGTCCATCTACCCACATGGAGGATTGTTACTTACCATTAATATTTCCAGTTCCGTCTAATCTAGTGTAAAAATCTCCATTCTTGCTTTCTGATTATTCTTCAACAGACTCCTCCCTCCTCTTCCCAACCCCAATATACAAACTCCAATTTCCTTTACTTAACTTTATTACTTTGGGTAATGCTCTCATTTATTAAAATAAATTCCCACTTTTTTATTTTAACATCTTCCAAATATTGTGGACTGTTCCTTCTCTAACTCACCTCACTGCCTTAGCCTCTGCTTGAGTCATGGTATAGGTACTGAAACACAGTAGTATTGGGTTATTGGATATATAATGGTCAGTAGATGTGTTGCAGTTTGAGGCAATAACTGAAGCTGGCAGTGTTGAGAGCAGAACTAGGATCTATGGAACTACATCTTCTATTATCTGGGGAGAAAATAAGAATACTTCATGTCCCACCTGAGTGAATAGGTACAATCTGAGGAATTTAATTATGCATTATCAATTGCTCTTTTGAAATATGTATAGTTTCCCTTTTTGTTTATTCATATGACTCCTAATTAGAAAAAAACAAACAAACCACTTGATAAGCCTGTGGTCAGGTGGTTGATCACTGAGCAAGACCAAAACTTTTAGTACATGAGCTGTAATGGCATTTAATCATTCTTGGCATGCACAGCTTATATTTTCAAAGAGCTGTACAAACATTAACTAACTCTCCTGTGTAGTGCCTGGCTACTTCCATTTTTAGAGAAGGACATTAACTTGCAGGAAGCCTTGGTGTTTGCTCAAGACCACACAAGAAGTCATGATGAATATATGGGAAGTCAATGGCCCATTTACTAGACCATGTTGCACTAGTAAACGAAACTTAGTGCAAGTCATGCATAAAGAGATCAACAAGGCTGTGATTAAGTGTTAGGGCATATAAGCAGTAACTGAGCAAAAGGTTAGGGACAGACATTAGACATAAACCAGTTTAAGTGATCAGAAACTGGTTTAATCCTGTAACAACACATGTTCAGTGCACATAAACCAGCTTGAAAATGGCTGAAAGTGGTTTGAGATAAACCTGGTTGAATGTAGTATCAGACTTAACTGATTTGGGTAAACCAGTTTATGCAATTTCTGTCCCAGACCCCTTGCTGGTTTAAGTTACACCAGTCTGTTGCCCCCTCCCCTCTGCTCTGTGGGTGGAGCTCTGGCAGAGACTGCGTGTGTCTGCCTGGCTTCCACCTGCTCCCCCCATCCCCTCCTCACTCCCTGCTAAGCAGGGATTGTCTGCTCCCCTCTGCCTTACACAGACACCTGCCAGCATTAGCTAGCAGACCACATGCTGTCTACAGTCTGTGCTATAGCAGAGGGGACAAAGGCAGAATCAACAGGTAGCTGGTAATGTCACTCTGTTGTTTTCTTAATGGGGTGATGAACACTGTTATCAATTCCTTGCTGGGATGATCAGAAGGGGGGGAACCCCTCCCTAATTGGAGCATCCTGCCAGGGCCTGGCCAAGCCTCCCTCAGCTTAGCTACAAGGGAAGGGAGGGCTGCTCTAGTGCCCCAGGCTTCTAGCCTGAGTCCCAGTGCAGGCATTTGCCTGCATGTCTGGGATATCTATACAGATACAAACTGATTTAGCCTAGCCAGGTTAGACTAACCTGCAAAGATTTAATCAATTCAGGCTCAGGTTTTTTGAATGTCTGTCCCTAGCCAAAATATTCAGATGTCTGTAACTGGGATCACCTGTGTACTCAGGCAAAAATAAAACAAGCATATTCATGAATATCCTACAAGGGTGTGACTACACTAACTAAGGTTTCTGCCCCTTAATGATCTATAGAAGCATGGAAATACTTTAATGATCTTCCTGAGTACTAAGTGGCAGCTGATCACAATACGTTATCACCATTGCATTAGCATGGGTTTTTTTGGTTGCTTGGTTTATGTTTTGTTTGTATCAAAGCACTGTAAATAAAAACAGATCCTACATGACCAAATGAATTCAGAAGGAAAGTGACTGGGGAGAAATAATATAACAGCTTAAGCTTCATACTGAGTCAACATGGATCTCATGAGGGTGGATTCTACCTTAAAATCCTCCATAATATAGACAAAGATCTAGTATTCAGAATTGGAAAATAGCTAGATTCTAGCTTGCTATGGAAAGCAATGTGCACACCCTGTGTAGGGACATGAACAGAAACGAAGCTAATATAAACATGATGGCATTCCAGAAGAAAGTTCCTGTAAATACCATATTCAAATACTTCAATAGAACATGGAGAGGAAAATACAGTGAATGTGGTTTGTGCAATTTCACAGGAGAAAGGACAAAAAATGAATGTACCTTATACTTGGATAATATGAATTTTCCCAAAGCAGTTCTGATGAGATTCATTATACAGGAGTTGATGAAACAATGGCCTAGTGCCTAGTAATAGAGAGAGCACCTGGTTGCATTCAAAAGAAGAAGTGTCTAATTAACTAGATGAATTTGGAGCGGGTGACTTGCTGTGTAGCCATTTCTGAGCCCAGGGAAATGGGCCTTAATTAGACAGTTCCCTAGCATTTCTGTAGCAATGATTATATGCCACCACTTACAAGTTCGCACTTTCAGGATCTGTTTGTTAATGGACTTAAATGTCCATGGAACTAAACCTTTCAATGCTTTCTACACACTTGTGCAAGTGTACATGGTGGACTGGTATGAAAGCCAATAGATGGAAAAGAAGTTCTGTATCTGCTCATTCTTGTTTGTAGTGCTAAAAGGGGGAAATATTAACACACAATCCTGCTCAGCACAAAACTGAACTACTACCAGATTCTGGAGAGAAGTTGGTAGCTAAACATAAACTAATAAAATGTAGACAAATGTGTTTGGGGGGGAAGGGGGAAATCAAATTACCCGAGACATATATTTCAAAATGCTTATCCTTAGGGTCCTTACCTGAGTTATAAGCTAAGTAAATTGAGATTCTACCTTTTTCCTCTTCCAGTTCCTTTTGACCTATGTGCTCTCAGTGCATGGGTATGTATGAAGATGTATGCTTTTCTTTTCCTTCTTGGCCTTCTGAGGCTTTCCCCACCCTCTTCCTAGTAGTTCTGGGTCCCATGACAACTTTCCTCTCACCCCAGCTCCTCCTCCCCTAGTCTCTGAAACTAATACTATCATGCAACCTCTGCTGCCTCCTCTTGGGATACAGCTGGTATTGGAAGACTAGAGAGGGCATTAAGAATGTGTAGAAGAGAAAGGAGCAAGTCTTGGACACATCCACTAGAGAGTCCTAAAACCCTTTGGGAAACTGATTAGACCTGCTGATATTTTACCTCCTAAAAATGATGACACAAAAGTTATTTTCAAAACAATCCCCTGCCTCATTCTGCTTTCCTGCTTTAGTTCCCCTAGAATTGGAGATCATAGAAACCTAGAAGGGACATCTGTCTAAGCTGTTTTTTAAAAAATTCCAGTGACAGGGATTTTACAACTTCTGTAAAAGACTTGGTGAAAGTGCTCCACTGCAAAATGCCTTTAAACAAAGCTATATTCCTAAAAATGGTTACTTTGTGTGATTTGCAAATAGCAGATATCTCTGCCTGATTTCTGGCTTATTCAGATTTGTTTTCCTTTCTGCTATCCAGTCCTGCATCTTGATGTTGGGTAGTGAAAATGGTTTGTGTCTGAAATCATTTGGTTATGAGGAGGAGTCCGAGTGCCCTGCCATGTGACATAATCAACCTGAATAGAAACTGGCTGTAAAGTTGTTACACATTTTCAAGCACTAATTTTATGGCTGGTTGGCTCTTTTTATGGTTGGATGGACATTTTTATAGTATGATAATTACTTTGTACATGTGGCTGGTCTAAATATATTGTGTGATTTACCAGTAAATTGTGTAATATATGTAACGTTGCAGAAGCCCTCTGGATCAAGGAATGGGGATCGTGGGACATCACAAACAAGATCCTTGTGATAAACCCCACTCATCAACCTGCTGGCTTTGAACTATCATGGTGAGTGTGGTCCCTGCTAAACAAGTTTAGGACAGGCCACGGCCCCTGCGTAGCCAACATTCACTGCTGGGGCCTCAATGCTAACCCATCGTGCACTTGTGGAGAGATGCAAACAATGCTGCACATCACCTCCCCCCAATCAGTTCCAGTACAGCTTTGCATCAGGTGGTATTTGCCTTCGCATCAGGTGGCCAAGTCATCCACTTTCTTATAATGTGCCCATAATGTGCACATATATACTTAGTGCAGTAATTATTTTAAAGGGAGAAGTTGGATAATCAATTGGAACCCAAGTCTTCAAGTTCCCTATGTATATGCTCTACAAACAAGCTGATGGAGTAGCTGGGTTTTATCACACCAGCAAAGACTCCGACTAGCAAAATCTCTCCTGTGTTTTACTTGCAGTTTATTACATGATAGTCCAACTGATTAAAAATCCAGACTTAATAGCTGTATAGTAATTCATTTTGTCACTATGAATAAACCCAACATTATTGTGTACATAAAAATGTGGTTTTATGGATGTTTTATGTTTGTTAGATTGCTGCTTGTCAAGCTGTTTGAAAAGTCAAAGAAATCCTGAGGTGTGAATCAAATTCAGTAGTTGAGAAGTAAAGAACTTCCTAATAATTTTCAGAGTATGGGTAGCTCTAGATCATGCAGCTGAGATATTATAGAGCTAATTCAAAAGAAATTATGGTTGTAAGCAAAAATATTTACTTTTCACTGCACAGACTGAAAGGGAGGCAATAATGTCCTTCTCAGGAAGTCATGTGTATATCCCGCCAGTCAATTTGCATACATGAATTTGAACGAATATATTAGGCTGCCATCTCAGTGGGGTACAGCAAACTAGTATGGCAGCTGGATATGTTTATGTAAAGAAACAGTGGTGAAGCACTTTTATTCTACTTCAATTGTTTTTATTCATTTCTCTTCTCTATCCCCACTTCTTCCATGTAAAATTTCCAAATAATATGAATAAATGAAAGGTATGTTTTCTTTCCAGCTCTGAAAGCCATTTAGCTGGAAGGGACTGAACAGGTTGAGTCACTTGGGTCTTTCATGTTAGTTTAAGAATTGTAAAGGAGGGATTCTGTTAATACACAGAGCTTCTTCTTAAATAGAAAAAAACTTTTTAATTTTTGCTCAGTTTACTGTGTATTTTGTTCCACTGCTTTCCCTAATACAGTGAATCATAATCATAGTTTCATAGTAGCTAGGGTCAGGAGGGACCTGAACAGATCATCTAGCCTGACCCCCTGCCACAGGCAGGAATGAATGCTAGGCTCACAAGACCCCAGACAGGTGATCATCCAACCTCCTCTTGAATATGCCCAAGGTAGGGGCGAGGACCACTTCCCTGGGAAGTTGGTTCCAGATTTTGGCCACCCTAACTGTAAAATATTGCTTTCTGATCTCTAACCTAAACCTTCCTCCCCTTCTTAAAAATAGGGACCACATTAGCCAGTTTCCAATCCCCTGGCACCTGGCCAGATGACCATGAATACTCATACAGCCAGGCCAAAGGCTCCACGATGACCCCTGTCAGCTCCCTCAACACCCTTGGGTGGAGGGCATCTGGACCTGCAGATTTAAAAATGTCTAGCCCTTCCAGAAGATCCCTAACTACATCTGCACTGACTGAAGGCTTGATAGAGCTATCCCCAAGGTTGTCCCTACCTCTGGTAGGTGGGATATCCCGGTCCCTGTTCAGGAAAACAGAGGCAAAGAATCATTGTTGAGTTTTTAAGTATAGCATATAGACTTATGTTTGCTTCCTAATCATCTGGAATATAAATAAAGCATGGGTTCTCCAGATTTAAAGAGATTCAAGGTAATCATGAGGTTGACTTCTAGACTTGTCTCTTATAAAAACAGCTGGCTCAAATCCTCATCCAAAATGCAACACTAATAATGCACCAAGAGCACTAATGTGACCCAGTGGTTGTGGATTGGAGGGATTTGCTCTTAGGTTGCTTTTAAATGAACAAACAGGCACAAAGATTATTTTCCAGGTTTTGTGGGAGTTGAAAGTCTGAACAAATAGCAGTGCATTCTAATTGTAGCCCTAGGAAAGATGTCAGCTTCTTAAAAGAGACAGATAAACCCCATGTGCACAAGAATTTAGAAGTTCCCTCTTCCTCTATACACACTAAGAATGATGTGCTTTGATGTTAATCCTGTACCTATACTTTTATATAACAGAAGGGGTAGGTTATACCAGTGGAGATTTTGGACAATTAGATCTATAAAAATTACCATTATCTCCAATGCACCAAAGATATTTGAGAGCCATGAAATTTCATTTTTCAACTTTAACCATTGCAGAATCGTATGATAGAGGCTGTTGAATGACTTTTGCCAAAAATATTGTGTGCTAAACCCCTATATAATGTTCTGGTTTTTGACTGACTGACAACAAGCTACATATTGTAACAATGAATAAAATGTAAAACCGAATTGTCATTAGTTTCTGTTTGTATGTACTGGCTCATGCCAGTCCAGTTCGAGCAAAAATATTATTCAAGCAATTGAATTTCCTGCTTTCTATATTCTCATATAACTTAATTTGCAAAGGGTATGTTCTTCACTTGAATTCTAAAATGTTTTGCAGCACTCTTGCATGATGTCTTAGGTTTGATAGGTTCCATTCCCAACCATATATAGTGCCATGTTAGCAGTAGTTGTAAATACATCTGGCTGTGACTATGAATGTCTGTTTGAGAATCTGTCAAAAAATCCTATTTTAATGGAAAAAAGTAACTTTACTAGAAGTCAGATACTTTCATCCGTTATCATGGAAAGGACAAAAGACCAGTAAAAGTACCTGGCATTTTTCCTGGCTGTTACTTCTGTGAAGTTAATACAAGGATCAACAACATATATGCAGGCACACTTTTTTACATTGAATATATAAAATTCATAGTCATTTCTTCAGTCACAGTTGTATGTAGTTATTTATGTGGTTCATGTAAGTAAATATTAAGCTAAAGTGAAGGCATAAATAGGTATGTCTAGACTTGTTAAATATAAGACAGTGTTCTGGAAAGTTATGAAGTAGCAAATGTCCCTCTCTAGCTACAGCAACCAGACTCATTAGGAAAAGAAAACGAATGGAGCTAGCTCCATTTATCCAAGTTGCAGCAAGAACCCCATTTTTCAACAGGCTTCAGTGTGACTTTTCTCACTGTGAGGGTGGTCAAGTATTGGAAAAGGCTACCTTAAGAAACTCTAGACTCTCCATCCACAGAAATTTTCAAGAACAAGTTAGATAGACATTTGGCTGGGATGGTTTAGTCAGGGATGACCTTGCCTTAACAGAGGGCTGGGCTAGATGACCTTATGGAGTCCCTTCCAGCCCTACGTTCCTATGATCCTATGATTTTTTTTGGTTAAAGAAGCCCCATCTCACTAGTACACAGTTCAGTTCCAATATAGATTTTGTTCTCTGTTAAGAGAAAATGGAACCAAAAAATACAACACCCCCCCCGTCAAAACCCCCCCAACAAACCAAACAAACAAACCCCAACAACAACTCATGAATGGATGATGCAAGGACAGTGGCCACTGATAAAAATCCTGGTCCACTGAAGTAAAAAAAATCTTGCCACTAGCATCAGTAGGACCAGTATTTAACTCCATGTCTCTCTACAGTCGACGACTTAGTATGCCAAAGGGGGTTTGTCACAGGGAGAGACAAACAGGGGAGACCCCAAAGCCCAAGGGGGAAACCCTGGGGCCAAGAAACGGGGGAGGAGCAGGGAAAACAAAAGTAAAAAAAGAAAACTTACCCGCAGCAGGACTTGAGGTAAAACAGGAGCAATGGGGAAAACCCGCGCGGGTTATTAGCCGCGCCTTCATTCAGCTGCGGCCAGCGGGTGACGTCAGCAGCGATTACCAGCCGACGGAAACAAAAAGGACGGCACATGGAGAGGCAGGGGGGCGGATACTGGGTGGAGCCTCAGCCGGCGGAGTCAGCCTAAAGGACGGGACAGAGCAAAAGGCAAGGATCGCGAGTCGAGGAGGAGCCGACTCCTGAGGCAGCAAGGGAGAGGTCGGCAGCGGCAGTAAAGACAAACTGGCACTAGGAACAGGAGCTCTGGTGACGGGCAAGGCAGAGAATAAGGAAGGGACCTGGAAAAGCCCCGGGACCAATAGTTTCCACGGAAAAGGAGGAAACGCTGATCCTCCTTACAACATCCAAACAGGTGGGACGGTGGAGGGGCTCAGAGCACATGGAGAGATACCGCAAGGGGAGGAGCAGTTTCGGGAAGACCCAGAGAGAGGGCAGCAATACTGGGAAGACCCAGAGAGAGAGCAGCAATATTGGGAAGACCCGGAGAGAGGGCTATGGGGCTGTGAAATCCCAGAGAGAAGGCTGCAGGATTGAGAAGACCCAGAGAGGGTCACAACATTTTGGTGGTCGCGAGGGAGAGCAGCCGTAGCCAGGGCGGTAGGGACCAAGCCGCAGGGCTAGGTGATCTAGTGAGGCCCCTATTGGGCGAATAGGAGCACCGAGGGGCTATCTGGGATCCACAAGGAGGCATGGTGTTGGTGGTGGTTTTCTTGTGTTTATTGGTTCTTTTCTTTGGCTAGAGAGAGTATTTTGTGTTTCCCTGCGTCGGAAGGGGTTGAGGGAAGGTGAAAACAAGAAAAGCGGGAAGACGAGTCGAGCCCTTGTTGTTTGAGTGGGGATCATGGAGTACGAGATCGGCCGCAAGATCGACAGTGACCCGCCAGGCTGGATATAGGGTAAGGTAGAGGGGAGGTGGAGCCTCATGGAAGACCTCCAAAGGAGCAGGTGTCTAATGAGGGTAACCGTGCCATACTAAGCCTCCCCACTGGAAGAGGTTCAAAGTCGTGGCAGGCGAGAAGGGGGCGATTTGCAGTGCATGTCAAGACCTCTCTGTAAGACCACCTGCAACAGCAGGGCAGATCCTGGTGAGCACCCAAACTAAGGAAGCGCGGAACAAGATGTTCGAGGCCAGGCAGGCACAGGGTTATAAAATAAGTAAATATACTGCCAGTGTTTGAAAGTCTGTTTGATTTGATGGAAAGTGGATCCAAACAGTTTCCCACTTCGCTTCTATTTGTGTCTCAACCTTTTCTTGTTTTTATTAGCATAGATATTCAGCCAAGCAGAAAATAATATTGGAAAGAGGGCTTTTCAGTTGTTTATGATTAAGTTTAGTGCTAATACTGTAAGACTGTCCATCAGACACTGCCTAGTCTAGTAATCCATAAACCAGAAGCCTCTCAAAAGAAGCAAAGTGACAAAAATTTGGACTTGCATATTGCCAGATACATTTGTTTTTCCTGTGTGGCACTTTAGAAATATAAATCTAGGATGAAAGCTGTTGAAATGTTATTTAGCATGATATAATTACTATTATTATCCTAAATTACCTTGTTGCCAGATATTTATATGGCATATGTAACAATGTTCCTTTGTTGGATTTACAAGACCAATAAACAGCTGAATCTCAGTTTTACTTGATTTGATGTTAACATTGTTCAGATTGCTCTATAAATCTCAAACGGGACTGTGTTCATGCAGAGGAGTTAAAAGTCTTATGTATTATTTCCTCAGCTTTTCCTTTTTAATCTTCAAATATTTAATTCTTAATCGCCTCAGAGAGACATTAATTTTATTTCAGTAAAAACATTGCAGGATATTCAACTCCGGGCATCTCTGTTAATAGTATGGCATATGAAATCTCACCATATGCAGATAATGTTTTGTGGCCAGTCTAGCTGTGTTTATTCAATGCTAAAATTGGTTGAGGAATTTACATTTTTTTGCTATAAATGATTTAGGCAAAATAAAAGTTGATTCCAAGAGTGAACAAGGACAAGGTTCATTAAACGGACATCTCATTCTACAGTGCCAGTGAAAGGTCTCACAATAACTCGAAAAAGAGTATTCTCATGATCAGTGTGAAATTAAAACCTACAAAATGAGTACAGCTGTTGGATACAAAGAATTATAACAAATTGAATAAAAAATTGCATGTTACTGCTCAGGAAAGAAGTCTGGTTATTTTGCTTTTGATTTACAAGCACAAGTTGTGTGTTTAGATCAGTACAAGATTTACAGTTTCAGTGTTGGTGGATGCTGATGAGATTGTATTTGCTGTCCAACTCTGCTACTCTGAGAAAATGCTATTTTTGGTGCAGTGTTTTGTTTTTGTGATGCAGCTGCTGCAACTCTTCACACATGCAGATAGTACTATGAAGGGAAAAATGTCTTTTGCTCAAGGTAATGTTCTGACTGTTTAATTAATTGCAAGATGCATTTTGTTGCGTATTTCATATATCTTTACATTTCCATGGGCCACTTCTTACAGAATAAAAATGACATCTGAGTGATATTAGTGAGAACCTGAAATCTAGCTGAGAAGTTAAAAATCTGGCTAACTACTACCAAGGCAATTGCACATATTAAATTAGAAATCACTCCTTTCTTTCCTTCTCTTTTATTCCTCTACCTAGAATAGTATGTTTTCCTCCGTTATTTGTATAATTTGTATATTTTGTGGCAAGAAAATTCCTGTTCATATTATGTTTGACAAAGAAGTAAACTATTCTCACTAATCAGTAGTCCTGACATTAGTAAGTTAAGGAAAGTTTAGATGAAAGTACTGTATAGTGGATATATATAACTGTTTGGATCATTGTGTTCAGACAGTAGTCATAAACAATTCAGTGTCCAAGTGGGAAGAGGTTCTCTGGGGATTTGGTACTGTTTATTACCTATATTAACTATTTGGAGGATGGGATTGAATGCACAATTAGCACATTTTCAGATGCCACCAAGCTCAGTGGAGTTGCAGACAGAGTTTCTTCTGCTCTATTCAGCAAGGCTCACCTGAAGTACTGTGTCCAATCTGGGGCACCCCATATGAAGAAATAAATGAGCAAATTTGCAAGTGACCAATAGAAAGCAGCAAAAATGATTCATCGTCTGCAGTCCCTCAATTCAAGGATGATCTCTACAACGGCTCATTGATGGGTCTTGAGATGACTTCAAGCGTGTGTCGATGAAACAGGATCCCTAAATTGAAGCAGTGGGGTTTAAAAAACACCGCTTCAATTTAGGCCTGATTTAAACCCCTGTGTCGTGCACACACCCTGCTGACTTACCTGCCTCTCCAGTGGGAAGGGGAGGGCAAGCTGCCGGTGGGTGGAGCGGTCCCTGGGCTGCAGTGTGGTGGGATGGTGCTTCCCTCCATGGCAGCTGTGGGCCCCCCCAGGTGGCACCCACCCACAGGCACCTGGCTCAGACAAGTCTTAGGTGGCACCACAGCCACAGAGGGAAGCACCGGGCCCCCACGCAGCTCAGGCAAGTAGGCAAGCAGGCAGGCTCCGGAGGGGGGAGGGGGCAATCAGGCTCACTGCTTTTCTTGGGTGGAGCTGCTTTCCTGGGCTGCTGTCAAGCTGCTTGCAGGGCTTCCTGCATAGCCATGGAGCCCAGTGCTTCACTCCACGGCTGTAGGGGCAGCAAACTAAAACGCTTTGAAGGAGTTTTAGTTTGCTCTGCCCCAGGTCATGTAAGAAGCATTGCACTGCTGAGGTTCCTACAGTGGCTAGAATTAATGCACAATATGCCACTGAGGCGTGCAAACACCAACACCATTAAAACGGTGCAAAAGCATTTAGCCTGCTTTAAAGTGTCATGCACACACACCTCTTGTTTCATCTACACATGGCCTTGAGAGCCAAATCCTTGAGCCACAGATCCATCTGCAGAAGTTGCAAGTCTTTCTGCAGAGGAGAATAGGCTGCAGGCTAGGATTCCTCTACTTTACCCTCTTTTCTTCTCTTTTCTGTGTTTCAAGGGAAAGCCATTTTACCTTGAAACAGACTGTTGCTTAGTTGAGGTTGCAGTGCCACTGGAATCAGCAGCCAGCTCCTCCCAACTCTTGATGTTAGCATTAAGTATCTTGAGGTATGTCTGCAACGTGATTAAAGGTCTTGGAAAACCTCGGGTGTGTCTACACAAGATGCTTGACTGCTAAGTAGATTAGTCTACTATGCAGTAAAGCATCACTGTCCACATAACAATAAATAATGGTCTTAAACTATTATAAAAGGAATTTAAGCTAGATATTAGAAATAATCTTTCCACACTTCAAGAAGGACATGAACAGTTTGGATGGAGTACAGCGCAGAGCAACAAAAAATTATTAGGGGGCTTGGAGGCAAGACCTGGAAAGCCTGAAAGAACTAGGGTTATTTTGCCTGGAGAAGAGAAGAGAGGATTTGATATGATAGTCTTTAAATACCTGAAGGGTAATTATTATAGAGAGGATGGAGAGGGACTTTTGTCTGTGACTATAGGGGACAGAAGCAATGGCCTCAAGCTTCAGCAGGGGAAATTTAGGATGGAGATTAGGAGGAATTTTCTGACTGTGAATGTTGTTGGCAGAGGATTTATGATCCAGATACCTTGTGCCGGGCAGACCAACAATCTTCAGACTAACCATGACCTCTTCATTCGATAATAGGCAAGTTTTATTGATACACAGTGATAGCAGATAAGACTAATGCAAGCAATTCTATATCTACTAGTCCCAGGGTTCACAAAGTCAAGGTACATCTGACCACTATGCAAGCTTCACTCTGAGATTCTCTCTTGAATGTCAGATGTCAGCAACTCAGAGGTTGGAGGCCGAGGCCTCTCCAGTGGAGCGGGTGAGATGGGCTGGTAGTGTTCCCTCTGTCCAAGGAGACCTTGGGTTCCCCTCTCAGGGACCCTTTGCTGCTCTGAAATCCTATTGTATTCTTTCTCTCTTCTGATGACTCTTCATCTTTGGGCAGCACTGATTGGTATCTCTGTGGTCATCATACTGTTCACATTCTGTCCTGTTAGTATATTCCCTTGTTTTACAAACCCATCACATGCACACATCTTAATTTGGTTCTTTACAATGTCCTCCTAATTTGGTCAGTTCCCCAAAAACTGGAAGTCCCAAAGGCTGTGCAGCTGGGAACTGTGACCTAATGGCACCTTATCTCATGTTATGGAACACTGTGGTACATTCCTTCAATTTCCCAGCCTGTGTCTGCTTGCTGCTTGCCTGTGTCAGACACAGTGGGCCTTGAAGAAACTTTGTCACAAGCAGGCTTTTAGAAATCAATTAACCCTTGTCATTGCTTTAATGCATATCTTCTTTACCTACAAGCAAATTCCCAAAAGCAACTAAATACAATTTGTTAGCCATCAAAAGTTGTCCAGGATTGGAACAGGCTACCTAGAAAAGCTGTGGAATCTCCATCCCTGGAAATTTTTAAGAGCAGGTTAGATAGACACTTGACTGGGATGCTTTAGTCAGGGATGATTCTACCTTGATCAGGGAGCTAGACTAGATGATTTTGTGAGGTCCCTTCCAGCCCTACTTTCTTATGATGCTATGCACTATGAAGGTGGAAAATAGCTAGAATAGATTACCTAGAGTGGTTGTAAATTCTGATCCTTAGAGTCTTTAAGAACAGGTTTAGACAGGTCTGGGGTGGTTTAACAGGGATGATCCTGCATTTGGTTGGGGGTTAAACTGGATGAGCTCGAGGTCCCTCCCAGTCTTATTTTTCTATGATCCTTTGTTAGTAAATGTCTGTTTTGAAAAATGACTACAAAATAGGGGCCACATTCATTGGTAATTGGTGTGTGTGTGTGTCTGTCCTATCTTTCAACATTACCGTGTCCTGTTGACAGTACCATTAGTGCTGTAAGTATGTGTAGATGTACCTGAGCTAGCTTAAAATTAGCTACCATGAATGCCAGGAGGCCTGTCATCAACACAGAAACCTAGCATAAGCTTCCAAAATCTATCCAAAATCTTGGTAAATCTTTGGGTGGTTAAGCCTTGTGAGCTCCATGGCTAGACAGCTGAGCTAGCTAATTTTAAAGCAAGCTTCTGTATGTCTGTACTGCAATGCAGGCACAGTGACTGTATTGTATATGCACCCTTAATCTACAAGCAAGATGACTTTTGTACCTTCTAGTCTACAGCCCTGAAACACAAAGTAGATAAGGTGCTGTTTGCTGAACTGTAGTAATTCTCTTTTGTGTCTCACCACTCCCATGTTATTCCCTGAGGGCAGCCCATTACCTTCAATGGACCGGGGTAATGTGTACAACATCATCAATGGCTTGGTCACAGACCTTATTTATATCTTGTTAGCTCATCTATGTGGATTCTAAACCCTTGTAAGCAGGGTTTGATTTTTTTTTTACTGCCCTGCAGCAAAGCAAGGTTTTTTATTTTTTTGGTAAAATTCAAGTGGTCTAACCTGGCTTTAAACTGATATAAAGTTAGATGTTTTTTTAGCCATATTTTTTATATATATATATATATATATATATATATATATATATATATGTGAGTTTATAAAAATGCATATATATGTGAGTTTATAAAAATGCTTCAGGTTTTACTTGTGAATTTTACATGTGGTTTTACATGACTTTTGATTTTTTTTTAAGTTTACCTCAATAGTTCCAATCATCTCTCATCTCCTCGGTACAATTTAATTTGTTGATCACCCAATATGTACATAATATGCCTCTCTGTGAGCCTCTTAATAACAATGTTCTGTTCTTTTCATTTTCTCATTCTGAAATCCACACAGAATACAGAAGAGGATGCATTTCTTAAGACAGAGGCTCACATAGTGATACGTAATTTGTTTACCTGTCAAATGAGACTTCTGTGACAGAAACCCTTTCAATCTTTGTTCGCTCCCCAAATCTTTTCATTGGTCAATCTTTAATTGTCTTATTAGATAATATTTTTTAATGTATTACATTTTCCCCAGTATTTAATTTAGTAGTCCCTGTTGAGGTGCACATATACATACAATCTGTAGAAATTAAAACTACCGTTTCTTGGAAACTGCGTTGCATTCCAGAAAACAGTCATTTGCCAGATTTTTCACAGCCTGCTGTGACTCAATTCTTTATTGGCATCTTTAGAGGCTGAAATTCAGCATTAGTGATTGTGAAGTAATTTTAAAGGTCCTGCAGCCATGTACATACTATCCTACACTTGCCTGTCTCAGTAGACATGTTATATTACTATTGTTAAAAAAGAAAAGAAATGGTCTCCCAGTATGCAGAAAATCAACATCTGTTACCATGGAAAAAATATTTGAACCTACATAGTAGATAGGACTATAAAAGTTAGTCCAGTCCTCCTCAACCACCTACATAATGCATATCTGTTTAGAATATGAAACTACAGTTTGTGTGTGTCTATTCTCAGCTCTTTTATTCCATTTTTACTAGGGATTTTGAGCTCTTCTGATTTGACTTATGTTCAGCTTGTTCACAGACTAAAGAGAATGAGTGATAATCAGTAAAGAAACATCTAACACCTCAATATTTTTTTTAATACCTGTTACTGTTTTTTAAATCTGAGGCAAAAACAACAGATGTAATTTTGTCATGATATTTCTGCCATTTAGTGGTGGAATTCTGAGACAGCACCCCATAAAAAAGCTCCTTGGGTGCCAGCTTTGAGCAGGCTCCTCTGCTTGGGTTCTGCCACCTGCCTCACTAGCAGGAATTCTGGCATTCCCTATTTAGAAACTGCAAAATCTGTGATAAAATATCCCAAATTCACTCCTTAAAATACCCCAAAATCCATGTTCTTCCATAATTAAAACAAAGTACCACTATATATTTAAATTCTAATATAATAAAAGCCTTAGTCTGTCTGTCTGTAACATATTATTTGCACTCTGGTTGGTTGTTTGGTTGTCAATCACAATGCTGACTGAAACAAACAATCAGAGTGCTCTGCACAGATGAACAAACATGGAGGAGCGCCTCCATGACAGTGGGGAGTGAGAGGCTAGAGCCTGCTCCTTGGAGGTGGAGGGGGATAGCATGGATGGATTGGGATGGTAGAGCACTGCCATGAGGGCAGGGATGGAGGGCACAGAACAGGAGGGTGAGGACTGCTGCCCTGCCCACCCCCCGCCCAGTCCTGCTCCTTGGAGGCAGAGGGGACAGAGTGGGCAGGTGAGGCCAGTGGCACTGGCCTTGCTCCCTTGCCTCTGGCCCTACCCCTTGGAAGTAGCAGCGGCGTGGGGTGCTGGCGGCGCAGCACTGGCCTCACCGCCCCACCCCCTGTTCTGGCGCATGGGACCAGACACAGGGGGTAGCGGGGGGTGCACAGGACCAGAGGCAGAGCAGCAGCACTGTGAAGCATTGGGTGGCAGTGTTATGTCCCTGCCCACCCCTACTGTCAGTCATGACGGGCAACAGCCGGGATGGACTGGGACAATGGAGCACCACCACAGAAGCAGCAGCATGGGGTGCTAGTGGTGTAGTGCTGGCCTTGCCCCCCCTGCTCTGGCCTCGCCACTGCTGCTGGGCCGCAACAAAAGCCGGCAGGGAGGGCAAGGCAGTACGGAGGAGGGAAGTGGGAAAGGGAGGTGGGCACAGTGCTGGTGCCTTGCTGCCACTGGACCCTGAAACAGCTGGGAGAGAGGAAGGGGAGCTGGGGTGGAGAGGTTTGTACACGGCCAGACGTGCAGTGGTGGCAGCATGGGGTGCTGGGTGGTGGCTGTGGCCACTGCATGCAAGCTTCCCCCCGTCCCCCATGCCTGGGAGGCAGTGGTAGCACAGGGTGAAGGAGTGGGGGAGGGTGCATGGGGCTGGAGGCAAAGTGGCAGCAGTGCGGGGTGGTGGGTGGTGGCACCCCTCTCCGCATCATTTTTGATGGGTAGATGGGGGAGGGAGAGAGAGAGGAGGGAGGTCATTTGGGCAATGTTTTCTTGATATATTTATAATGATAAAGCTTTTTGGAAGCCTACTAGTGTCTCTATCATAATAAAATACATTCTAAATATCTATATGTTTTGATGTGTGCTTTTGGTTTTCTTATTATAGAACAATTAGACATTCCCCTGACCCCTTCACTAACTAAGATGTAGGGACAACTGCCCCTGCAGCCACAGTTCCTGAGAGCAGGTCTCCTCCTGTCTGGCAGCTGGGCATGATTGGTGTGTGATGTGGGGTTGTGCAGTTTTCAGGATGGGGGTAGGAGAGGGTATGGGGGGGTGCAGATGGGTGTGTGGGGGGGCTGTG
>NW_005842156.1:91672-96844 GCF_000455745.1 Alligator sinensis | reverse complement strand
CCCACACTCACCCCTGCTGCAGCAGCCACTGTTGGGGCACTCTGGGCCCTCCAGGCCCTCCCTGCACAGCTCCCGCATGGCCCCGCTTCTTTCCCTCAAGCTTTATTTTGGTACCCGGATCTCCAGGTATCAAATTTTGAGCCTGCACTGCAGATGTGCAGCACAGGGAATTTTTTGTTGTTGTTCCCAGTGCGCATCTTGCACGGTCTCAAACTCCTTTGAGATACCACAAGAAGCACATGCGTGCTCATCTGGATGCACCCTTGAAGGCCAAGTTACATGAAAACATTAACACACAAGAGCATAAATACAGAAAAAAAAAAAATGCTTTTCTGATATTTGGTCACAAACTACAAAATGTATTATCTTAAGAAGTGCCATACTGTGTCAGGACCAATGATCCATCTAGCACAGTATCGTGTATCCAACAGTGGCAGGGGTAGATGCTATAAAGGGACTGCATTGAACAGGATATACCTAGAGTGATCTATCTACTATACATTACCCTTCCTACATTCACAGTTATTGGTTTAGAGATGCCAAAGGAAACATCTCCAACCATTCTTTTCAACAATTATTAATAGGTCTATCATCCATGAATGTGTCTACTTCCTTTTTGAACCTGGCTATGCTATCTACCACCTCTTGTGGCAAGTTAACTACATGTTGCATAAAAAAGTACTTCCTCTTGTTAGTTCTAAACCCGTCTCCTACTAACTCCAGTGGGTGCTCTTAGTTCTAGTATTCAGGGACTTGGTGAATAACAGTTCCCTGTTCACAGTCTGCACTCTTCATGATTTTATAGACCTCTATCACATCCTCCCTCAACCTTCTCCTTTCCAAAATGAAGAGTTCTAGCCTTTTTAGTCTCTCCTGGTATAGCAACTGCTCTGGGCCCCTGATTATGGTGGTTACCTATGTGTACCTTTTCCAATTCTGGTACATCCTTTTGGACATGCACAGACCAGAACTGCACACAGTATTCATGATGTAGGCACACTGTGGATTTGTGTCATGGTATGATGTTCTCTGTGTTGTTTTCTGTTCCCTTCTTAATGTTGTGCAATATTTTATTGGCTTTTTGCTGCAAATTGAACCTACATTTTTAGAATTATCTACAATGAGTCCCAGGTCTCTTTCCTGAGACATAACAGCTAGTCCAGAACCCAGCGTACATATAGTTGTACACATATGTGTACGTATAGCTGAAGTTGAGGTTATTTTTCCTCAGGTTTATTACCTTGCGCTTGTCAAGTTCATCTGCCATTTTTTGCCCATTCACTTAGCTTGATGAGTTCTTTCTGTGAGCTGGGAGCTTAACTACCTAGAATAATTTGATATCATCTGCAAACTTGGAGATTTCACTGTGTACCCCTCTTTCCAGGTCACTGATGAAAATGTGGAACAATATTGGGCCCAGCACTGATCTCTGTGGGACCCTATTTTTTATTTTCCTTCATCCTAAAAAGTGGCAATTTAGCCTTATCCTTTGTTTCCTATCTTCTACCTACCCTCAATCCACAAAAGATCCTTCCCTCCAATCCCATGGCAACACAGGTTTTTTTAAAGTCTTTGATTTGGTGAGGGACCTTGTTGAAAACGTTTTGAAAATCTAAATATATTATGACAACTGGATCTCTTCCCTGTCCACATGTTGGTGACACACTCAAAAAAACTCCAGCAGATTAATGAGGCACAAGTTCCTTTTACAAAAACCAGACTGACTCTTCCCCAGAAGATCGTGTCAGTGTGACTGCTCATTTTATTCTTTATTACAAAATTATTTATTATAGGATGGAAAACAGACTTACTGGTCTTCAGTTCCCAGGATCACCTCTGGAGTAGGGCTGTGCAAAGCTTTGGTAGCTGATTTGATTCAGAGGAGATTTGGCCTGATTCGGGGACCAAATCTCTGAATCCAAATTGAATCAGGAGACCAATTAAAAGCTCCAAATTGATTCAAAGCACTTGAATTGATTTGGAAAAGCTTCAGAAAAAGATTTGGCTGATTCAGAGATTCAGCCATAGACTAAACAGGCAGCTGACAGCTGCCTTCAGCTGGTAAGTCTGTTGGGGTTGGGGAGGGGGGAAGGGAAGGCGTGTGGGGGAGGGAGAGATTGGGGCTGGGATAAGTACAACAAACTGGGGGGGTGCATTGCTCGGGGAGGAGGGCGGGGGGTGGGAGATGTGGGCGTGACAGCGCTGGAAGCAGGGGCTCTGCCTTGCTGCTGCTTGCCCAGTTGGGGCGGGGAAGAATGCAGGTGTGGATTGCTCCAGGCAGAAGGGACAAGCCAGAGCTCCCAGTTTGATTTCCCAGCTCTCTGATCATTCCCCCAACTCTTCCCAGGGTGTGGGGCCCCCAGATCTGTGTGCGGGGTTTCAGCAGACTGCTGCTGCAAGCTGGGGAAATAGCCCACAGCCACTACCATCATCATCTGGCAGCAGCAGCCTGCTGTCATCCCACATCAGCCAAGGGCCCACACCCCCCCAGGAAGAGCTGGGGGAAGTGATCAGAGAGCTGGGGGAAAGATTGAGAAAGCTGGGGAAATCAAACCGGAGGCTGGACATTCCCCCAGCCCCTGATTCAATTCCCCAGCTCTCTGTTCAATTCCCCAGCCCCAAGTTTGATTCACTTGGGAGTTGGGGTGGCTCCTGTCAGCCAGGGCCTGGCAGCACTCAGCCCCAGGGGCCTCAGTTCCCAGACAGTGCAGGGTGCCCTGCCAAGCCATGCTGCCCCCATATCTGCACCATGGGACAGCTGCTGTGTGGGTGCCAGGCGGGAGGATGATCCCTGCTTCCCTTCACTGCCCTGCACTGCATGGGGGGAAGAGGGGCTCTGCCACGAGTGCCCAGAGGCCCCAATTGCTGCTTCTGCTTTTTTTTTTTTACATTCCAGGAGGCTGGGGTTGGGCAGGGGATGGGGCTGGGTATGGCAGCCATGAGGTTGCTCCTGCGGCTCCTCCAGGTGTGCCTTGGAGTCAAGGGAAAAGTGGGTCCACTGACCAGGCTGCTCTGTTTCCTTGGGGACTTTCACTGATTTGGTTCCTCTTTTTTGCTGAACTTTGGAGAATTCCAAAGTTACATTGTTTACCAAACCATATATTTAATATAAAGTTTTTTCCATATCTGGTTATGCTTTGAAACTACGCCAATCCTCCTCCATTTTACACTTAACGGAGTTTTCTCCTTTTTGGATATGCTTTAGAGCTACACCAATCCTTTTTGACTTCCTTGTTTTATGTTAATGCACCTTATCAATCACTGTCTATCATACCTGCTTAACTTACAGCATTGCTACATAGGTCAAGCTTAGGTCGGATTGAAACTTGACATAGCCTGTTACCTATCACCCCATGCTGTACAGGCCTATGATGCACATGTGGCCTATAATGATGTGGCAACTCACCAGTCCTCTGGCACAGAGTTGGATACTATTGCTAGCAGTTCTACAATTTCATCTTTAAATTCCTTCAGAACTCTTGAGTGAATGCCATCCGGTCCTGGTCACTTATTCCTATTTAGTTTATTGATCTGTTCTAAAACATCCTCTGGTGTCACTTCAATGTGATTCAATTCTTCAATTCTGGGAGGGCCTTATGATCAGGGCTGGTTTAACTATTTAGTGGGCCCTAGGCAAACAAGCTCATGGGCCCCTGCTTTTTTCAATCAATAATTATAAAATGTAAAATAAGCACAACTGGGCCTCTTCTTTGCTTAGGGCCTTAGGCATGTGCCTAGTTTGCCTATGTGTTAATCTGGCCCTGTTTATAATCCCTGAGTGCACCTTTTACATTCTGGTGATTTACTGATCCTCTTGATTCTCTAGCTGGTTTCTTCTGATGTATTTTTAACAGTTTTTATTATTAATGTAAGCATCTTTTGCTAGGTGCTCCTCAAATTCTTTTTTAGCATGCCTTATTTTGCTTTACACTGGACCTGCCAAAGTTTGTGAGCTTTCTGGTTTTCCTGATTTGGGCATACCTTCCATTTTTTTGAAGGTTGTCCTTTTGCCTTGAATGGCTTCCTCAGCTTGGCTATTAAACTGTGCAAGGGGTCTTAATGGTAGTTTTTTTGGGTTTTTTTGTGGTTGGGGCAGGGGGCAGTCTCATGGCTGGTCAAATCGTTGACACACCCACTTATCTAGGGCAGTCCAGCCCCCTGACTTTCCTGCCATGCCTTTGATGTAACTGATAAATAGTTGCCTCTAAAGTGGGAGGCTGCCCATTTCTGCCCATTTCTGCCCATTGCCAAGGGCATAATACACAGCTCCAAACTTTCCCTTGTACTGTGTCCCATGCCTCTCAGATGGCATCTCTAAATAACTCCGGCCTCACGATGGGCCTCATTCTATGCCCACCTGGTATTCGGACCCCACCTAGATCCCTCCTTCTCAGGCGATCTACTCTGCCCTCATTCATAGACATCAGGGCTGGAAGGGACCTCGGAAGATCATCGAGTCCAGCCCCCCGCCCAAAGGGCAGGAAGTCAGCTGGGGTCATAGGATCCCAGCAAGATAAGCATCCAGTTTCATCTTGAAGGTGTTCAATGAAGGCGCTTGAACCACCTCCGGTGGCAGGCTGTTCCAGACCTTGGGGGCTCGGACAGTAAAGAAGTTCTTCCTTATGTCCAGCCTGAAACGGTCTTGTAGTAGTTTGTGACCATTCGACCTCGTCATCCCTTGGGGCGCTCTGGTGAACAAACGTTCCCCCAGATGCTGGTGGTCACCCCTGATAAACTTGTAGGTGGCCATCAGATCACCCCTGAGCCTGCGCTTTTTCAGGCTAAAGAGCCCCAGGGCTCTCAGCCTGTCATCGTAGGGCCTGTTTCCCTGACCTCTGATCATGCGCATGGCTCTTCTCTGGACTCTCTCAAGCTTCTCCACATCCTTTTTGAATTGTGGAGCCCAAAACTGGACACACTACTCCAGCTGCAGCCTCACTAAGGCCGAGTACAGGGGGAGAATGACGTCCCGGGATTTGCTTGAGAAGCATCTATGGATGCAAGCCAGCGTTTTGGTCGCTTTACTAGCTGCCGCATCGCATTGCAGGCTCATGTTCATCTTGTGGTCAATGATGACCCCCAAGTCTCTTTCTTCCATAGTGCTAGCAGTCAGGGTGCCATAGTACCTTGGGGTGCCTTGAGATTCTTTCAAGGGTGCCATGGAGTGCCATA
>NW_005842156.1:49554-88300 GCF_000455745.1 Alligator sinensis | reverse complement strand
TGGGGGTCGGCGGGGGGGCTCGGCGGCTGCTGGAGGGTTTTGGGGGGCTTCTGGGGGGCTTCGGGGGAGCGGAGGCGCAGCGAGCTTTCACCCGCGTGTCTCTCACCACTTCCGAGCCTAACTGGGCTTTTTTCCCGGTCGGCGGGCCCTTTTAAACTGCGCGCATGCGCTGTGGGCTCTCTGCCCCTTTGACCATTCTGGTCTTGGCCCCAGCATTGACTAGTCAAGCGTTTCTCCAGTTAGCTTTTTGAGCCGCTTGCCCTCTCTCTCACATACGGGTTCTCCTTCTTGGGCCCCTCTGAGTACAGCTCCCTTTCTACTTAGGCCAGTCTATGTGCTTCAGGCCTGCCATACGGACCATACTATGCAGCCCAACTCATTCACTCTAATCCATCCACTCACTGGGGCCCATACTCTCCCCATCACTGGGACTACTGCACCACACCCTCACTGGCCCTACTCCCCCTTCAGTTACAGGCCTGATAACATGCCTGTACCCCTCACCTGTCCCCTCTACAGGGTAACCCACCAGGTCATGGTGACTGAGGCTATATGGCACCCCATACTCACCTTTCACTGGTGTGACATTTCCTAGGGACCACTCCACCACAGGCAGCCCCACCACACCATTCTACCTTAGCAGGGTGTAGTCTTAGGTCATTCTCCAGGACTAGGAACCTCCTCCATCCCCATTGTTTCTATCCTTGACCTCCAGGTATCCTAGGAGCAGCAGCTCTGGCTGGTGATGTTCTCTCTCTGGCTCCTTACAGCAAGTGCCCACTCAGCCCTGAGGGCCTGGGTTTATATTGAGGCTGCTCAGCCCTGTCCTCCAATCCCAAAGCCCTCTCAGAGTCATGTGACCACCTTGTTACACTGCATTGCATCTGCCAGCTGCTCCACATCCTGCTCCAGCCTTTTAAAGTGGCAGGAACCAAAAGTGCCCTTGCCACAGTGGTATATACTTTTCCTGAGCCTCTAAAAAGGTGTTTTTAAACAGCTTCCAAACTGCTTGTAGACTTCCCACGTTTTTTGGCTGCTCCTTTAAAACTTCTTTTTAATTAACTTCCTCATTTTTGTGTAATCTCCCTTCCTAACATTAACTTTATTTGGCTTACTCCCTCCCGCTAGAATGATGAATGTGATTTTGTTATGGTTGTTGTTGTGTAGTGGCTCATCAATAGATATCTCTTAGACCAGGTCTTGTGAGTTACTCATGATTAAGTCTAGAAATGCGTCTCCCCTTGTGGCTTCCAAGCTGAGTTGTTCTAGAAAGCAGTTATTTATCATATCCAGAAATGTTATCTCCACATCTCTCCCTGATGAGCTATTTACTCAGTCTATGTGAGGTTAATTGAAGTCTCCCATTATTATTTCTTGTCCCATTTGATAAGCTTCTCTAATCTCCCTGAGCATTTCATAATCACCTTCACCTTCCTGATCAGATTGTTGGTAGTACAATCAAGTATGGAATTTCTATGCACAGGGATTCTAGGGTAGTTTTCCTTTCATATAATTTTTTTTATGCTGTTACAGTCTATACTATCCTTAACATACAGTGGCACTCTTCCACCTGCATGTCCTATGTTGTCATTCGTACATAGTTTGTAATACGGGTGCACTGATAGAGATTTTGGGGGTCGATAACAATGGCCAATTTTGAATGAGCCATATCAGCCAATACTGGTCTGATTGTCAATATGTGGCCCAGCAGCGTGGAGGACAGTGTTCAGCTGGTAAGTCTGTTGTGGGAGATAGGGGGAGGGGGAAAGGAAGTGGCATGGGGGTGCAAATTGAAGCCCTCACAATGAGGGATTGGGGCTGGCTGGGGCTGGGGCAGGTGCTGCACAGCTGGGGTGGGGCAGGGCATGGGATAGAGCCATGGCTTGTCCAGGGGGTGTGGAAGCTTCCCCCCCACCACTGCATGCACCCCAGGAGGGCATGGAGGCATGTGCCCCCTGGATCTGTGTGCAGGGCAAAGGTGGGCTGCTGCTGCGGGCTGGTGCTGGGGACAGTGCTGGGCTATTCCTAGCGGTGTGAGGGTGGGGGCTTGGCCAGGCTGTGCTCAAGGTAGGAGGGGTGGTGCTGGGAGGGGGTCTATAGCAAATTTTGCGGTGGCTCTAGCCCACCCCATAGCCCCACTCCCAGCACCAGTACTACCTGCCCCAAGCAGAGCCCTGACCCAAACCCCTGGTGGGAAGACCCCAGTGCTGCCCTCTGCCCCAGTCCACAGTGGCAGCCTGCCCCCACCCTGCATTCAGATCCAGGGGGCACAACCCCCCCATGCCCTCCTGGGGTGTATGTAGTGGCAGGAGCTGCCTGCCCATCCCCCAGTGCCCCAAATGAGCCATTCATGGCTCCATCCTGTGCCTTGCCCACACCCCACCCTGGCTATGCAGCACCTACCTCTGCCCCAGCGCCAGCCCCACTCCCTCACTGCTGGTCTTCTCCCACATGCACCTTCCCTCCCCCATGCCCCTTCCCCCACAACAGACTTACCAGCTGGATGCTGCCCTCCACGCTGCTGGGCTGCACTCCTGGCCACCTGTGTGCTGAGCTGCAGCTGTGCACATGTGCATGGCATTTATTGGCAACACTATCGGCCACAACAGCCAAGAAAAGCCAATTTCCAATTATGTCAATTTTCCTTTTTTCGGTGCTGATACAATATGGGACCAATGTATCTGTACGCCTCTACTTTTTAACCTACTATAATCAGTATCCCATTGATTACTGTCCTTCCACCAAATCTGGGATGCCTATTATGTTGAAGTCACCATTTATTACCAGGTATTCAAGTTCACCCATTTTACTTTTTAGACCTCTGGCATTTGTGTAAAAGCACTTAATACATTTTATCTTTGCTCACCTGCCTGTTACTGCTCATGCTATTTGATTACAACTCTAGATGTTCTGTAGAGCTGTGTGATGCTTTGGGTGCTAATTCATTTCAAAGGAGATTCAGCCCGATTCGGTGGCCAAATCTCCAACTCCAAATTGAATTGGGAGACCAATGAAAAGGTCCGAATTGATATGAAGCGCTCTGAATTGATTTGGAAAAGATTCAGAGAGCTTTGGAGATTTGGGCAGACCCCACTGGCCTCCACAGGGAGCTGGACCCATTCTCCATGCTGGTAAGTAGGGGATGGGGGGGGGCTGGAGGAAGGCAGAGGGGACTATGGGGGGACCCCCACCAGGCTCCATCCCCTGCTTGATCACCCAGCCCTCCTGAGCATCCGCAACCCCCACCCGCTCTCGCAGCCCCGTCAATGACTGCCATGCCCAGCCCCAGCATCCTGGTGCTTTAAAAAAGAAAAGAAAAAAAAATAGCCCCACACTCACTGGCTGCTATCAGGCAGGGGGGTGATCCCCACTGCCCTGCACTGTCCTGCACTGTGTTTTTTGGTTTTTTAAGAGCTGGGATGCTGGGGCTGGGAGAGCAGGTGACAGATGGGTTTTCATGGCAGAGTACCCCATGCAGTATGGGGCAGAAGGAGGCAGTAGGAATTGCCCTGCCACCTGGCAGGAGCCAGTGTGTGTGGGTTTTTTTTTTAAGAGCCAGGACGCTGGGTCCAAGAGACCTGGCTGTGGATGGGGGCTCATGGCAGGGCCTTTCATGCATCGCAGCACAGTGTGGGGCAACAGGAATCGCCCCCCTCCACCTGGCAGGAACTGGTGAGTGCGGGGCTTTTTTTTTTTTTTTTTAAGTGTTGTCGCGCTGAGGCTGGGGAGGCCAAGCCACTGACAGGCCCCGTCCCCTGCCCACTCTCCCATCCCCGCTTGATTTGGAGATTCAGCCAATTTGGAGGCTGGAGGCTGCTGGAGTGCAGTAATTGCCACATTCCAGCAGATTTGATTAATGGAGTCTTCTCTGAAATGCTGGAATTTCAGCATGTTGGAGCAACCTCTATGTTCGTGTATAGGTGCGCACAGTGCCCAGTCCTATTCTTAGTCCTACTCTTTTCCTGCCCTAACAGACCTCCTAGCTGTATTGTACAATATAATTCTGGATATTCCTTTCATGAAAGTAGATGAAACTTTGATCCCTTTTGGTAACTCTGTTTCTTTGGGGAATTTCTGCTTTTTTTCCTCTTATCTAGCAGTATACCTTCTTCAGTCAGCTACACTGGCTCCTTTTTTTCACTTCCAACTGCTTTTGTAGGTCAGCAGGTTTTTTTAGGTGTTTTTGGCTTAATAACTTCATGTGACTCCAAAAGTGGGGTGCTCCTTGCAACCCAGCTGCCTGCACTGCCCACGCTGCACTTCTGACCCAGGCCCTGACCTGCCACCACAGTGTGTCCAACCCTGCCACATTTTTACCTTCGAGCACCACTCTTTCAACCTGGACATATCTTTTTCTGACAGCAAATTGCCAGTGATTCCTGTCACTACCAAACTGCTGCCGTCCCAGCTTTGTGAGTTGGACAAAATCACTGGTGGGCTAGATTTTGGCCCGTGGGCTATAGTCTGCCAACCCCTGCCTAAGTATAGAATACAACTGGTAAGAAATGGGAAAGAAGCCAGAACCATCTGAAAACCATCTTTGCACTAACTACTGATCATTTGCAGAGGACACCTAAGGAATAGCTACCCTTATATATGTTGATTTATATCCTGGTCTTTCCAAAGATACAGCTTGCTTGTTATATTGTAATCTGTTTGATCTATACATTTAAAATGTAAGTATTCTGATACCGTGTTCTCCATAGTCCATTTTTATGAATAGCTTTATACAACTTATTTCTAAAGTTTACATTTAAAAGCTATAGCCCTATTGACACTAGCAATTCAGTAAAATAAAAATAAACCCATTCTGTGCATTTTGGAATGAAGGACATGGAAACCAAAGAGGGTGAAATGTGATTGATCACTCTTCTGTATCAGAAGTGGAAAGGGAAAACATGAGCAGATGGCAGTAATTAACATTGACAATCCATATGGATTTTATCTTACTTACTGATGCAGCTGATCCAGCACCCAAGTCACACTATCTGTATATTGAGACACACTGTTATCCTCATATGAAATGTGTTCTGGACTTTAACAGGAAATAAATCTACAAGTTTGCTTCATTTGATACTTACAGTTGCTTGCTCCCTCAATAGAAATGTAATATGTTTGACCACGTCAAATGCCTAGATAATAGGTCATTTCCAATACAAAATAGTAGTTTCTTCTACCATGTGGCCATTTCCATCACAAATCAGAAATGCCCATATCTTTTGGCTTTGAAACCATTTTGGGTCCTTTTGTGTTGTATTTTCTTATTGCACCAGTTTTGGGCCATGATGTTTTTTCCACTGGGAATGCAATTACTGATTCTTCCTGGCTTTTGAGAAGGACAGAGTTGGATAGCTGGAACTCAGAGTATGCCAGGAGCATAAATTATTTTAAAGAGATTATATAGTGATGGTTATGGCAGTTTTGAGATGCATGAAATCATTCAATATTCTTAACATACAGGAAATTTTAAAACAGAATATATGGCATCTTGAAACCATGATAGTAGATATCTTAAACCTGTATAAGATTATTCTTATACCTACAGAAATTTACATTTTGAGGATAATTTATGGCCAGTTTCCCATATCAACACTATACTATTACTTGCACACAACTTTGTGGAGTTTCTATCATTCTTCCATTCTTTATTATTCCTCCATTGCTTCAACCTTCTTTTTGTCACATGAATCTAAAATTTGACTTTGTGCAGGAGTTTCATTGTTATAAGAGGAAATAATTTGTTGGAGTTCATAAGGGATGAGAAGGGTTGGTTATAAATAGACATTGCATTTGTTCAGGGAGAAAGAAAGCCTTTTGTCCCAGGATGTACAAGTCCAGCATCCCGCTTTTAGTCCCTCTGAAGCATGCAGGATAAAACATGCTAATGTTTTTTTTTCTTCAGGATGCGACTGTGTGCATCTGTAAGGTTACTGTGGGTCATTCCCAGGGTAAGCTGGCCATACTTTGTGATCTCATTGGCTGTCCACTGGTGGAGGAGCTGTGATGCAGCTTGGTAGGGTAACATGTAAATAACCATGCTGTGCCTGTTTTATGTGGGTCAAACCCCAGGACAATTGGCTCTACATCAAATGATATGTCTGTTTCCAGCCTTTCTTTTCTATGCCTGGTGGGGTCATAACATGAAGAATGAGAATCAAGACACAAGGAGGTAATGTGTAGAGACACCTACATGAGCTTTGAGCAAGCTTGCTAATAAGATAGCAGAAGTAGTGTTGCCACATTAGCACAGCACTTTGGCTGAGCTAATTGGCTCTACCAAGAAGTACATTAACATGAACAGAGCTCTACACTAATGTCTCTCTAATGCTTCCAGAATTTGAATTAGCTATATGGCACTATATTTAGGGTGACCGTATGTCCCAGTTTAGCTACGACAGTTCCGGATTTCAGAGGCTGGTCCTAGCTGGCTGCTGAGAATTACAATAGGTGTCCTGGAATCATAGGGGCGCAGCACATGGTCTGGCTGGGATTTGAAGCAGTGCAGAACACCTTGCAGGCTGGCACTGACTTGTAAGAGTGTGGGGCCAGAGGGGCAGTGTTCTGCATGTCCTGAATGAATGTTCTGGATTTCCTTATGGTCAATCTAACGATATTAGGCTATGCAGGCAGCCTCAAATGTTATCTATCGAAGTCAATAGTCTTACACACATGGCAAAATACCTGAAACTTGGCTTTACATATACGTCTCAAAGGAGAGACAAGAAAGGGCTGAGGGCCTTGTTGTGCAGTAATTTTGGGTGGCTCCTGGACCTCTTAACACCTGGATTGTCTGTACTTTAACACAGTAAACTGGTTTTAAGCACTCATCATTCAGTTCAAAGTTAAAGCACCCCAGGGCACAATTATCTTTTTGATCTGCGCTACCTAGCTTATGCTACACTAAAGTGTAGCCACTTTAAGCTACACCTTAGTATAAACACCCCTCCCGCTCCTCCCCCCACTCTACTGCTGGCCTGGATAGGGCTCATTGTCCCCCGTCTGGCCCTCCCCAACACCCCAGATCCCTACTCACTGCCCCCCCACCTTGCACCCTGCCTACTTGTGGCTACCATGCTGTCTATCCCAAGGGAGTAAGCAGAGAAGGGTTACTCGCCTCCCTAGCCCCACAGCTACTGCTCTCTGGGTGGGCACAGCATGGTGAAAAGCAGCAGTGGCTGGGCAGACAGGTTAATCCTTCCCTTCCTGCTCCCCTGGGACAGACAGATAGACAGCTACAAGTAGGCAGGGGTAGAGGGAATGGCGGGGGCAGGGGGGAACCCCAAGGTGCAGAGGGGGTGCCTCAGGGGTCGGGGGTGGGGGAAACTGGGGGAGCCTTGGGGGCCAGGAAGGAAGTCCACAATGGGGAAGAGGTGGGGATTCTTACCTTTGTCTTCCAGGCCCCTGCCGGCCTGAAGTATGACTGAACCAAACTGGAACTAGAACTGACACCCATCAACATTTTTGTGGCTCAGTGTAAGAAATAACAAGGACCTGAGTACCTATTGTCACTGTACTGCAATGTGCCTGTACTTTGAATTCTACCTTGTTTTCCTGCAAGGATGGGACCACCCTTGCTACCCTCTGCTGGACACTCATTCTTAGCTCTGCACACCTAACTAAACATAGTATTAATTGTTTCCATATGGCGCTGTTGCATCACCCTTTTCTGTGGCCCCAAACATGATGTATATTCACTATTGCCATGTGATTCTTGGAGTGCTTTCAAGTGCACACCTAACCTTTTTCCTCAGTAACCTTTCCACTTGGTGATATTTCAAGAGCAGAAGCTTCTCAGGCCATTAGGATCATTGCTGACAACATACCAATGAGATTCAAGAAGGCAAAAATGAAAACGCAGAGCTCAGATGATAATTTAGGAGGTCAGTCATCTGGATGATTCTGTATGGCACCAGCAGTAAATGACTCATATCTCTCATCCATATGAAGCCTAGTTTTTTTAATTGAATGACATCATCATGTAGGAAAAGGACAATTTGAATTGTAATGGTCATCTCAGTGATTTAACTCTTCAACATTTTAGGTGAAAGCATTAAGTTGTTATAATAATTCTTTTATAGGATATACGTATATATGCTTGAAGATGCATCTGTATTCTTTGTTTGTACATCTCCAGTCTTCATAGGCTGACTCCATAGACTTTGTGGAGGTATGTGATTGCAACAAAGTGGTTAAGACAGTGAACTAAAAGCTAAGAGTTGTCTCTTGAGAAACAGTGCTGCAATCCTCAGAGACATTCCACTACCCAAGATGGCCTCTGACTGGAAGTGGGGTAGCATGTAGCCACAAGCCAACTGGCAGTTGGTTGCAAGTCCTAACTGGGGTTGAAGTTCAGCAAGACTGAGAAACCCCCTGGGTTAAGGTATCTTGTCAGAACTCCAGAAAAATGGGTTTGAGCCCTGTTTTGGACTTGTGCCACAGGCTGCCCCATGTCAACCTAGATGTAGAATGGTGCCTGGTCTCACAGACTTGGGAATCAGAGGACAGGTGTGATGTTTGCTATATCTGTCCTTTTATAGAAACTGGTATGCCTTCGCTAGGCTAGCCTATTGGGCTATTTGGCTCAGGTGGACTTTTCAATTTAATGCAATAATGTGTGGATTTTACCACTCTCTTCAGACATGCACTACTGTGTCTGATACAGTGGTATGTTTTTGCCATGTAAAAGGATTAACAAATAACTGCTTTGGCAAATACAGGCTTGAAATATTCAGGTTGTTTTCCTTCAGTTAAAATTCAATAAACATTTTTGGTACTATGCTCAAAAATGCAGAATCTGTGAACCATTATGTAATTTATTGCACTTAATTAACACAAGCCAATACTTTTTATAAGTAATTAAATCAGCTGAGAGTGTTGCACGACTCTCCCATCTGTTTGAAGCAACAGCTAAATTGCAGGGCAATACAAATTAAAATATATACTGCTATATCTTATGCTTCTGAGTGTATGTCAGACTTGCACTGTATTGTATGCGCATGCATTTTTATATAAAATATGCAATTTAACTTATACATAGTATATATTCCTTCCTTATTCTGGTTCATTAGTTTTATTCTCACGTACATGAATGCTGAATCTGAGGAATGAGGCAGTAAACAATGCTGGCTTTTAATGACCAAATTAAGAAGTCTATCATCAACCTTGGCATTGGCTGAACTTGCAATTCAGAGATGTGATGTAATTGATCATAATAAAATAGTACGTTGAAAAAACATATAGAAGTGGATCCTGAGTTATACAACATAATCCCACAACATTTGCCATCTGTAACATGTTAAATAGGGCCATCAACTCAACCTGAATAAACAAAGAACAAATCAGCCATTGGTCATATAATCCAGAAGTGTGCATGTCCACCTATGAAATGACAAGTTGTATATAAATAATAAGCATTTGATATAGTTTTGGTGGTTTCTTAGTTTCCTTGTGTGATTTGTTTATTTTACTGACTCAACAGTCCTTGTTAGCTGATAGCTTTTGATCATTTTAATAGTTTTAGCTAAAGGTGAAAAAATAAACACCAAAATCCAAGCTTATACTTACATTATCTTTTGAAAACCATATTTAAACTTTCTTTACAGACTTATATTGGTTGAGCAAAAAACTTGAGTGCATCCTGCCCCCCATGAGTGCATATGCTAATTTGTTGGAATCAATCCTTGACCAGATACTGAAAGACCTTTGTGATGTAACAAGATTTTGAACTTGTGGCAAATATGGGTTAATTATAACTGAGATTAACTATCAAAGTCTACAGCAATAGTTAAACTTGGGCAGCTCTTCCTATCCATATGAATTTCAGAAATGTTTTCAGTATCATCTATAGAGAAAATCTATACTCAAAGTCATACAGTATTGTTTTTCCCTTCAATAGCACAGATTTCTTGTAGAGAGGCTTTCTTTGGCTGATGTTGCACAATGTTTCATATGTTATGGCATAGAAACTATCCCCTTTGTCTCAACCTGGCACTTCTACACAGAAGAAACAGACAATTTGTTGGACAGGGCTGGTACCCCTTCCTGCTGCCCCACTGCAGAATGGGTCCATTCACAAGACAGCTAGAGAGTGACAGAGTGAGGGCAGTGGTAAGCAGCTTGTTTTTGTTTTTTTTCTTTTAAGGGAAAACTCAGAAGCCTGTGATGAGCAAATGCTCATCATCATGAGACTTCTTGCATGTGATATCAAACAAATTTGTTCTGTATATTGAGACATGCCATATTCTGTTTCTCTCTTGCTAGAAAATAGGCTCTGTACCCTTTTCTTTTACTCACTATCTAAATAAGGGTCAGGCTTAAATCTGTCTTGAGGATGCTGAGGTTAGGTCTACATTGTACTTGAAGGTATGATTTTAATGTGGATAGATATGTCATTCTAGCACTAATAACAGTAGTAGCTAAGGACTTCAGCACTGGACAGCACTCTAAGAACAAACCCACTGAAGACCATGGGTAGGTATGAAGACTCCTAAGCTAGAAACAGAAGTTACATATAAGCTGGTTTAAGTGATCAGAAACTGGTTTAAACTTGTAACAGAACAGAAGTTCAGTGCACATGAAACTGGTTTCAAAATGGCTGAAAGTGGTTTGAGATAAACCTGATTGACTGTAGTATCAGACTTAACTGATTTGGGTCACCTTCCTGGTTCAAGTTAAATCATGGTATCCCAGCATGCTTTGTAGCCCTGGGCTGGGCTGGGCTATCTGCTCCAGTAGAGAAGGATGGGGTTGAGGGGAACAGACAGAGGCAGGGACTTTGCCCCCCCCCCCGAGGCAAACCCTGGCTGGGCTCTGGGGCCAGGGAGGGGATTAACTCCCCCTTCCCTCACTTACACCCCCCTTCCCCAGAGTACAGAGCTTCCCTGTCCTGATAAACTTACTGAAAGTTACTGCTGGTTGCAACTGTGGACTACAAATCTGAGAGGGACCTGGAAGCAGGAAGAAGTGATAAGCAACCCTGCAGAGTCCTGCTTCTCTGATGCTGGACTGCAAATCCCAGAGACCTCAGGGGCAGCAGGAAGAGGAAGTGCCAGTCAGCCATGCTCTAGTGCCACCCCCCCCCCCTTTCTGGACCAAGCCACTGCAGGCCTGTGGATGAATTTCCTGAATCGAAGGTTAATGTGTGTCCAATTGTTTCTCAGTTTAATCTTTGCAGCTTAGACTAACCTGCAGAGACTGAATCAATTCATCCTCAGGCTTTTTGACATCTGTACTTATCCCTAGATTAAAGCTAGCTAAACTAAAGTTAGCACTAGTACATCTACTAATGACACAGTCATGTGCCAGTGCAGTTTTACCCTTAGCAAGGGTAGAACGAATGTTGTTTGTACCAACTCTTGACACGGGGTAATTTTAATGTTTACATGCATTGAAATTATAATTGTGGGTGAAATCTAATCATATAAACTGAATACTCTACCCAGGGAAAAAATCCAAATAAGAGATAATTAATACACTCAGAAGCAGTAATTCTGTGAGAGGATGTGGAGTAATTCTAGATATATTAAATGTGGGCTTGTAATTTGATATGGCAACAAAAATTGTCAATGGATTTTTTACTGCTGAAGGAAAGAGATAGCAGGAATATAATAGTCTCACCCTGCACAGCCCAGGTTCAGCTACACTTGTAGTATTAGTTTAGCTCTGTATACTTCAATAGGAGACCAATTTTTGACAAATGGGAAAATTCAGAGAACAGCATCTAAAACCATTAAAATCCTGAAATGATTTATGAAGAAAGCTAAAATTTAGCTGGCTAAATGAAAATTAAAAGGATACATAAATGCCATCTGGATGTTTTGAAGATGGTTTTGATTTGATCGATTAAAGTGATACAAAGTAATTTAACAGAAGTCTTAAGAATAAATGTAAAGTTAAGGCTGTCAGAAAAAACCTGCCTGACCATGAGAATTATCAGCCTGTGAAGTAATCTCCCCAGGGAGGGAATGTCAGACTTATCATTTGATACTCTAGGGATGTGGACAGACATAATGTTTATAGCATTTTAAGTGGCCTAAAAGAACTATAAAAAGAGAGAGAACATGACACACAGGATTTATTGCATAACAAATCAACCCAATCCATATTAAAAAAGTGACCTGGGATGAAACAAGTATAATTCTAGGGTGCTTCAGTTTACATATGTCTTTTCTATCATAGCACAATAGGGAGTAGGTCAGCCAGAGCCATCTCACAATAGCAGTGACACAAACCAGAATTATAAGGACACTTCAAGCCATGCCCTGGACTAGGATCAGCCCTGGAAGAGCAGGAAGATCTGGGGGGATTCATCCCCCTGCCTGGAACAACCAAACAGGAGATGTTTCAGCTATTGAGACAGAACAGCTCAAGGTACCAATATGGGGGTGGACCAGCCAACCATTCTGCCAACCATTCTGCTGACATCCTACCCAATCATTCTGCCATCATCTCTCCCAGTCATCTTGCCTTCTTCCTTTCAAAGCCTAGGCCTAGTCCACCTGGAGAGAATGCCTGCCTGAGAAGACATGAACCCTATGTTTTAGCAGCATCACCAACACATGCCATACCTCCAAACAGTCACAGGTGCTTAGAAGTCTTTAATATACTAGGCTTAAGACATGAAGACCTGCCTGAGGGTGCCTGCAAATGTGTATTTGATGGCCAATTGTTTCAGGATACTCAGCAGGAGGATGGGCCCATGATCTTTTGCAGAGGGGGAGGTGGAGAGGTGCATACAGGGGAGGAGCCTGGTAGGAGCATGTGACAACCAGAGACCTTGTAGGATACTATCATTTCTTTGGCTATTAGGAGAATAGAGTGCTAATAGAACCTATTATGGTCTGATGTGTGGGGGTTTGATTGTCAGTTTCCCCTCCAAGCTAAGGGGATTTACGGCTCTCCCATTTGGCCTGTTCATGCCCAGTGGGTCTGAAGGGTTATGTTGTGTCCCTTTGGGGGAACAATTGAGATTGCTCTAAAAAATATTTTAGATCATTAGGACACTGTTCATTGTCTTGGAGTTTTAAGCTTAGCTGGCAAATGATTCAGTTAATAACAATTTAAGTTATCACTCAGTTGTGTCTCTCTATGCAAGGGGTAATATAGCCATCTCCCTTTCACCCTTTCTGTGAAGTTATTAAGCCGCACGTAGTTTATCCCTCCATGTCCATGTTCTGCCCACAATTGGTGGTTACCCCAACATGGACCTGGAAAATAGGGCTAATAAGACTTCCTTACCTTCTGGCAAGTAGGATGAGGATAAATCCAGGAATGTTTTTAAGGCATTTGGGCACTAGTGTGAGGGGTAACACTAGTATGAAAGCTAGTAACATGAAGCATCTAGACATAAATAGGGAAGAGGTTAGCCTACCAAAAGTCATCCTAAAGAAAACCAAGGAATGGAGAAGAGAAGCAGAAGAGACAGGGAAAATGGGCAGGGAAAGGGAAATGGGTAATAAAGAAAAAGGAGAGAGAGAAATATAATAGAAGGAAAATAAAAAAATAATGCTAATAAAGATTAAATAAAATAAGTGGGAAAATGATGGGGGTATGAAAATAGGAAATACGCAAAAAACATGAGAATGATAAATAAATAGAGAGAAGGAAAGGCATGCAATTTTAATCTTCTTAAAAGTTTAAATTATTTGTTTTCTACTGTATAATGAGACAGTAGAAGAAAGGTGAAAAGGCTTGGGACCAGCCAATCCTCTTCTAAGATGTGGCTCCTTTAAAATTAGGTTTGTAAAAAGAAACTCGGGTGGCTAGGAAGGGAACCTTCTGGAAAGGTGCTGCTAGAATTTCCAGTGAGAAGGTCTTGGAGACTGAAGCATGCAAGTGGCAGAACCTGTTCTGCTCTTCAGGTAAGAAACTTGGTAGGAGTAGGAAACTGGTGGATGAGAAGCCTTAACTATACTGGTTGCAAAGGATTAGTTGTGAGCATGGTGGGTGGACTCTTTGAATGTTGATGGCAACATAAGCTCAAAGGAATTGATCATAGAAAAAGTTGGAAGACTTTGTTTTCTGACAATAAATCATACTTTGAGAAGGATGCTTGCAACAACCAAGGTGTTGTGGTTGGTTTGATGCATTGTCATGAAGACAGACTGGCTCAGCAATAGGCCCTAAAGCCACAATGAGTCAGGGTTGCCAACTGTCCATAAATTTACAGGCAGACCATGAAAAAAATGGATGAAAATGCCTGACCATAACATCTGTAAAAAATGGAACAAACCTGAGCCACCAGGGCTTAATTAAAAATCCTTGGCCAGAAAGAGGCCAGAGGTAATCACTGAAGAACAAACAGAGCATAGCAGTCCCCACCTGGTGTCTGGGTGAGAGTGCAGCACCCCTGCATGGAGGATTCTCTCAGGGCTTTGTAGCCCACAGGAGACTCCAAACCTCAGTAGCCCCCTACCTATGTGCTGCTGCTGCATCTGGTAGCCAGCCTGTAATTGCTTAGCTGCAGGTAGACAGACAGTAGTCCTTCTTTAGGGGTCTGTGCTGGGAAGGGGAAGTGGGGTAAGGCTGCAGGGTGGGTTGGGATGGGGCAGCCTGGTGCAGGGGCACCAGGGTGTGGAGTAGAGGACCCCTGGGGTGTAGAATCATTGTTGCAGTTGAGCAGGATTCCCAAAGAAGAACATTTTCTTACTGATGTTTGCCAACTAAAGGACAGCTCCATTTATTACAGACTTTACAGACAAGCATTTTCAGCCTGGGTTTTCAAGATCTGCCTGTAAATTTATGGTTGGCATTAAATCCCTGAATTTGAACCTAGGCCTTATTCAGGGCCTGGCAAAAGGGTTATATTTACATGATAAAAACATGTGTCAGTAAAAAATGTGTCAGTAAAAAAAAAAAGAAAAGAAAAAAGTCTTGGGTTGGCAATCCTGTACTGAGTAAGCCCTATTATGTTGCGTCTATAATTATTTGATTTTTTTCTCTGAATAGAAGAATTGGAAGGGAAGGAAAGGGAAATGGACTTTATATTGTCATGATCTGTGAAAGTAAGAAATCTTCCAGATGACTGAAGTCTAGGAGAAGTAGAGAAGTATCTTTGTGCTACTGCTTACATTCTTCCAGTGCAGAATAAGAAATTGGAGAGAAGAACACAAGTAAAAAATGTAGTACCCTGGGCCTCTAGTTGTCATTAGATGGTGTGTGTTTGTTTATACTGCCAAACAGACTTTAGTGTACATAAGGCCACAAACAACCAGAAGGTAGTGGTGAATAACACCACTCTGTCAAGAGTAAAAGTATTGTAGTATGTCTTTTTCTGCACAATGAACAATGTAACCTGTGAATTCATAGATAGCCATATTCCACTTAATCTGACAATAAACATTTAACTCAAAGTGAAGTGAACAGATTTATCATCTCCTTGATTTTCCCTTGGCATGCATAACATCACACATTTATTCCTAGTTAACTGCTGCACAGAATATAGAATAGGTATCTGCCCCAAAGGCCTTGCAATCCAAGGGCATAACTATGTTCCCATTGATTTTATTGGGAGCAGGAGCAGGGCCTAAATTAGACATGAGGACTCAAATTCTGCCCTCTAATAAACTTACTCAAGGCCTATTGAAATGGATGGGAATTGCAGCAGCTTAAACCAAATCTGACTTTCCCTTAAAAGGGCCAATCCAAACATCATTTTATAATATCCCAGAGAAGGCACAGTGGGAACTGTCAATCACATTTTGGCTGCAGGGCCACCCCTGAGAGGCTCTGCAAGTGAAGGATAGCAATGGAAGGTAGCAGACTTGGGAGGGAAGCAGCATAGACAAGCTCTTAGGCTAGAGACAGTCATTCAAAAAGCCTGAGCATTGTGGTTCTGCTTACAGCCTGGTGTGTTATTTTAACCCCTCCTTCCTGAGATTGCTCGGTCTTGGACTCTCCGGTGGTATTTTTTGACTCGCGCCTGTCATGTCATGATTATTTTATGATGTTATTAGTCAGGAGGTGTTTCTTTTTTAATACTGCCTTCGGACCCTGGCAACCTATGTGGGGATTTTCTGGGTTACAACCTCTCCTGTATCCCTTCCAAGTGCCACCCAAAATTTTTCATTGATTGAAACCACAGTCTTATTTGGGTTAAACAGTTTTCTTTATTATTCATTTATCCATTTTTTCTTTACTTTTCAGGATTTATTTTACATCTACAATCAAAACACAGTTTGACAGACTGCTGTTACTTCACGCTGCATCAGGTAAGTCTTAATTTTAACTGAGAGGATTCAGCTAGATCCAGTCTCACTGGGTGTACAGTTTAGGAGTAATCATAACTTAACAGTCCAAACAAGAATAGGGAATTCCTACTTTGACCTGTCTCAAGCATTTTTTTTACAGGTCGCCCTTTCTCTTGGCATATTTCTGCCTCAACACAGCACTCAAGGCACTCCTGCCTCTTTAAGGGTTTGGGTGAGTACTGTCGCTCAGGCTCTCTCGCTCCTAAATCTCTCTAGAGCCCGATTGGCTCAACTCAAAACCCAAATGAAATAAAAAAACAACAAAACCAGCTTTTGCTGTAACCTGGATGACAACCGCTTTCCTTACCACATGATTGTCTCTGCTGGAGTTCCTTTGCTGCTCAGGTATTTCGTATAGAAGAATTTGCTTTACTGGTGACTCCTGTCTTAACAGGATCTGGTCAAGCTCTCTTCCCTGCTCAAAACCAGCCCTAGAGGTTGTCCCCTTTCCCCTTTCTTGGGCTTTTTTTTTTTACGATATCCCCTGCTCCTTGCTCTTTCATCACCATACCCATCCCCTCCCAGGGCTGTTCTATCTTATTTGAGCAGCTGCTCCAGAAGCATTGTTCTCCATCTGTCTTTTCTTCCCCCCCCTCCACTCTGTCTTGTTCTCTGTGGTGAATAGTTGATTTATTGCCCATTTCTCTTCACACAGAGCCTGAATTAATTCAGTCTTTGCATCTTAGTCTAACCTGCAAAGCTTGAATTGATTTGGAAGTGGATAGACATTCCCTTTTCATTCCAGAAATGTAGGCACATGCCTGCAGTGGCTCAGGTTAGAAGCCGGGGGTGCTAGAGCAGTCCTCCCTTCCCTGGCACAGAGTTGAGCTGGGGGGTGGGGTGTGGCCAGGTCCCGGCAGGATGCTATGATTAGGGAGGGTTCCCGCCTCCTGACCAGCACAGCAGAGAATGTTTATCACCCCTAACTCAGTGTTTATCAGCTCATTAAGAAAACAACAGAGGGATATTACCAGCTATCTGTTGGTTATGCCTTTGTCCCCTGTGCCACAGCTTGGAGGTAGCCAGCATGTGGTATGCTAGCTAATGCTGAGAGGTGCCTGAGGGGCAGCGGGGAATGCCTGCTTAGCAGAGATTGGGGTGGGGGGGAGGAACAGAAGTCAGGCAGATGCCTGCAGAGACTGCAGGAGCTTGTCAGAGAGCAGAAGGGAGGGGCCAGCCTTGCTGTGGAGCAGAGAGCCCCGCCCAGCCCAGAGAGCATGCTGGGATGCTGGGGGAATCTGGTGCATCTTAAACCAGCAATGGGTCTGGGACAGACATTGCATAAACCAGTTTGAGCCAAATCAGTTAAGTCTGACACCACAGTCAACCAGGTTTATCTCAAACAAGGTTCAGCCATGTGCACTGAACATCTGTTCTGTTACAGGTTTAAACCAGTTTCTGATCACTTAAACCAGTTTATGTGTAATATCTCTAGTCTTAAAGTAGGGCTGTGTGAAACTTCAGGTGGTGATTAAATTTGGAAGAGAGTCGGCCCGATTCAGTGGCCGAATCGCCGAATCAAATCAGGGGACCAATTAAAAGGTCTGAATTGATTCAAAGTTTTCCAAATCTTTGGAAAAGATTCAGAGAGCTTTGCTGATTCGGGCAGTCCCCGGCCCTGCGTGTCCCTCCAGCACCCGTGAGCGCCCCCTCACCCCTGCCCACTGTCCCAGCTCCCCTCCCCCGCCATGGATGCCCCACCTGCCCCAGGTCCCAGTGCTTTAAAAAAAAGCCCCTACTCACTGGGAGCTGCTGGGTGGGGGTTGATCTCTGCTGCCCCCCACTGCCCCACCCTGCATGGGGAGCTCTGCCATGAGCCCCCTGATCCCATCCTCACTCCTCCATCCCACCATGGCTGCCCTGCCGAGCCCAGCTCTGGTCCTTTAAGAAAAAAAACCCGACAAAAGCCTAGGGACTCACTGCTCCTGCAGTGGCCTCGGGGCTTTGGGGTGCAGAGCCCCCCACATGGTGCGAGGCAATGGGGTCAGTGGGGATCACCCCCCCACCAGCAGGACTGTTGAGTGTGGGGGTTTTCTCATTTTTTTTCTTTTCTTAAAGGGCTGGAACCGCAGTGGATGAGGCAGCCATGGGCAGACTGGGGGAGCTCATGGAGAGCCCCCCACACAGCGTGGGGCAGTGGGGACAGTGGGGATCGCTCCCTGCCCAGCAGCACCCGCTGAGTCAGGGCTTTTTTTTCCCAGAGTGCCAGGAGGTGGTGCGGGCAGAGCAGCTGTTGCCAGGCTGGGAGCATGGGTGGGGGAATGGGCCTGGCCTGGGCAATTCAGAGATTCAGAGATTCGGCAGGAGCTGAATCTCTAAATCAGATTCGACTGAATTGATTCGGGGCACTGATTCGAATCACTGAATCGAATCACTGTCCCCCATATCAGCCAAATCCAAATTCAAAGTGAATACTAGCCGCTTTGCACAGGCCTACCTTAAAGCACAATAGCTAGTTCAAAAGGGTTCAAGAGCATAATTCTTCCAGCCACCTAGTTTCTGTTTTCCTTTCCATGCCTTCTCTCACTTATTTAGCTCTTCTACTAGTACCAGAAAATGATGCACAATAGATTATCTTGTAAGTGCAATGACTTCCCTGCATAACACTGCACTGAGCTTTTTCTCACCCTTTCTATGAATTTACTTCCCTATGAATTTCTTGCTAGTTTGGGCCTGAGAGAGGACAGAAGAACACAGCATCAAGAAGCAAATCATGCTGGAACAACAGACCACAGAAGGGACTCAAAAAGAAGAATAAGGATGAGATGTTCACTTACAGTCTTAACCTGGCTAAAGGAATGTCTCTTTACCTTGGAAATAAGCCAGTTCCCAGTAACACAAGTTGGGAAAGTTACCATAGTTTCCACAGGGTTAATGAAAACTGACTAGATGATCTTTAATGGCCCTGTCTGGCCTTACAAAAATCTATGACTATATGAAAGAAAAAAAAGCATCCTGCAATTATCGGTAATTCAAGATACAGCAGATCCCTCTGTGGGTTATGTATGTGGTCAGCAGACCTCAAATTGATGATGTCAGCTTCTTCCCTAATAAAAAATAGTCTACTTTGGAAGACCATGTTATTCTGCACAGCATGACATGTAGCAATATCACTGCCAAGTAAACACTGGAGAATAATCCTCATGTGGAGAATAAATCACCTTGTGCTCATTGGCACCTCTGGGTGAAGACTGAGGTCATTGCAAGATGCATAACATATACAGCCAACAAAGTCTACAGATTTTATAAAGGAAATTAAGTGGATTTTTTTTCATGGATTAGGGACTTCAAGCTGAGAAGACACTCGAGCTGACTTTTATAGATGCTGCTGAATCAATAAGACTTACTCATTTCTTTTTCCATATGCCTTCTCTTCCATTTCATAAATTACTATTTTTAACAAGAGAAAGGTAAGCAGATATTATTCAGGGTGATGTTACATGCCATATAGATCTTCTCTAGCATGTCTCTCTCTTGAATAACCCAGTTTCAGCAGCTTTTTAATATATTGGGTTCTCTTACAGCAATGTGAGTTCATTTGGAAATCTATGACAATCAATTAAGCAAATGAGAAAATAGAATGCTTGTAATTAAGATAATCAAGCTATATAAAACCCGTGCTACTAGTACTAATATCCATGTATCTTTCTTGTATTTATTAACTAAAGCTTGTGTAACTGTTACAGTTAGGCTTAGGCTATTATGGTAAAAATAGGAGAAGCTTGTGACAGTGAGATAGATGCCTGTCAAACTATCAAACTGTTAGTTGCTTTAAAGCAGGTCCTTATAATTTTTAAGACAAGAGTGTTGCTAGAGATGCTTCTGCGTGCCTAAGGTTGCTGTAGGTGAGAATGCCTATAAGGAGGTCTATAAGGAGGTCCACATGAAAGTGGTGTAAAACTTAGTAATGCATTCGGGTTTGTGTAAGCTAGAATTTCCCCTAACAAGGAATGAAATAACTTCTCTCTCTCAATGTCTGTAAGGGCCTCTGGGTTACTAAGCTTTGAAACCAAAGGTCAGCTCTGGCTGTCATTGAATTCCAGGTAGGAAATAAGGCCAGGGAGGCACAAATTTAGTCTGATTAACTTCCAAAATTAAAAGGTTCTCTCTTTTGTGTTATTTCGGTGTTAAGACCTGAAGTCGTGTGCTGTATGCATGCCTAGAAAAATATCATCACACTAAATATGTAGTCAAGAACTATTTTATGTTTTCCTGATAATCTCAAAGTATTCAGACCATATTTCCTTGAAGAAAGAGAACCCAGTTTTGTTTTTACTGGTGATATTTGGGTCTGTGGGAAACCTACAGAAAGCTGTCCCACACATCTGTCACACAAGGCAAACAGCATTCAGATGTACAGGGAGCTCCATTTAGATCTTTCTCTTTTCAAATGTCTAGCTGCTTCAGCACTATATTTCATGTGGCCTCCTTTACACTGGGTTATGTTGTAATTTTTTTCTTTTTTTGGTCTACTGTGTGTGGGGTCTGAAGGGGAGAGGGTCACCAAGAGCCCTCTCCACCGAGCCCAGGGACTTTCACAATTCCTCCTACTAGTCTGGAGGTTCAAGCCACCCACTTGATGGTGGAGAATGCAACAGAGTTGGTTAGAACCAGAAAGAAGAATACATTGCACCATCCTAATGAGATGCTGTGGGGGTGGGCTCTTTCATGGATCTCTGGAAGAAACTGGACCAGACTGAAGGCACTTTCCCAGACCAGTTGGGCTCTTGGTAGCTTAGAACTGCATAGCCATACCTTAAGCAACTTCAGCTAGGATTGTCAAAAGAGCTGAAGAAGTGGTTGGCAGACTCCTTTGAAAAATCCCAGCCCTTATTGTGATTGTGTTAAATACATTTGGACAATATGTATTTCAGTTTGAGGAATTTCATATAGAAATGATGACCAAACCGAGTAAAATTCCTACATAATGCTGAGTAAAAAACCCCCCAGATACAATAGTTTCTCCTTCTTTATTTTTCCAATGATTAAAAAAAATCTGCTTTTACAGAACAATACTTTGTCATGACAGATGTGTCTATACATTGGCATCGTGCTTTCTGATAATAGTGTTTACATTTTGAGAGAAAAGGTGAAGTAAACTCTACATGACACCTTTAGTTTTCCATTTGACTTTGTTCTGCTTTTTTGTTTTGACATTTATACAAAAAAATAGTATCTTGATTAGCAGTTTGACTGGCAACCCCACGGAACCCTAAATAATACTTTAAACTAAAAGAATGCACTTTTACAGACACGGTAGATAAAACAATATATACAATTCTGACAAATAAATACATAAATACAGCCATTCATATATAATGATACACCTAAAGTTCAATTACTATCAACAAGCTTTTCTAGTTAAATACCTTCTTCATTTATAAATTGCCCTTGCCTTCTATGTTTAAAAAAATCCCAATTAGGAATCTAAATAGGAAAGGTGGAAAATGAATCGTAGGTCATCTGTCTAAATATTCTCGAGTCATTTGACAGAAAAAGCTACAGTGCAGAAATTCTCCAAAACGGGGGCGGGGGGTTGTTTTTCTTTCCCCAACAGCTTCTCACTGCTGTGTGCTTTGTATAGATTTCAATCAAAACCAAATATGATTTGGTTACTATTTGGATGAAAGTGATATAAAAATCCAGCACTTTTTATCCAAATTGTCACGCACTTATTAAAACAAAATGACCTTGAAGTAACACAAATACTTGATTTCATTCTAGGAAGCCCAATGCAAATACTGCTTTTTGCTACTTAGCAGTATTCAGTGCCACACAAATACTTCTGGGTGAGAGGGACAGGTGCATGTTTTATGACCAAACATATTGCTTCCTTTGCAGCTAGAGGTTGCAATACTAGGTTTTTTTGAGCCAAAAGAAAATAATCAATCCATATCATGGCTTTGACAACCTAATGAAGTCCAGTATCAGAAAATTAATAAAAATAGAAAATTAGTTTTTCTTTTAATTCACTTGACATAAAAAAATTTTTACATTCAAAAATTAGGGCACACATGCTTAAGGCTCTTGAAACACTGGACAAATATAATGTCTAACCCAGATCCATGCATAAAGAATGTTACGTAGCAAGCAGATTCTACACATATATACAGCTGAATACAGAAGAAAATGCCTTAGAAATATGTACACAAGTTCCATGATAAACATTTACATTTCAGTTGAAAGATCTATTTATTTATAAATGCCAGGAAAAAGTATTTTCAAGATATACTTTCCAAATGTAATACAATTTTCAGGCTGTCTGAGGCAGTCTATTTATAAAATGGGATATTCAAGGCCTACAGGCCACTCTTTAGTCTTGTGTTTGGTAGCAATGGGACCCCTGCAACCTTTATGGTTACTAAAGCGAGTGGTCTCTTTGCTGGCCTCAAATAGGCCAGCAGGGAGGAGGTAGGGCCACAGGGTCCATACATCTGTGGATCCAGTGGCCAAAAATCACTGCACAGTGTAGAAGGACAGCAGAAACTATTCCAGCCTCTACTAGTTAGAGTAAAATACAATAAGTGTTCATGGTGGTGCTGCACATGCAGCGTGTGGTTTACCCACAGGTTATGAAGGAACTGAATCCCTCAGCCTCCGCTTAGTCACCTGTACGTACCTGGGCTTGTGGATGGAAGGGTGAATTTCACCCAATGTGTGTACATATATTTATAATATATATTATATACATATATTCATATGTGCAGTTAGTTGAACCTTCTTTTCTTAGAGTTCAGAGTTTGGCAAGAAGCAAGAGCAGCTTTAACAAGGACTAGGTGTGCTGGGAAGGATTTATCCTAATTTTATTGAAACAAATTCAATGGTTATAGCCAACATTTTTTATCTTTTTTTCTACAATGGTACACAAGCTACTACAATTGGTAGTTAGTGGCTACTCTTGGTTACTAATAACTGGACAACCTCACTTCCAACTCTGAAGCCCCCTATCTAGTGTTTTTGTTCGTTGTAGTGTAGCATTGTGATTTAAAGAGCAAATGCCCATCATCTTATTTACAAGTCATTACCTTGAAATCAGTGGTACTGTTCATGTGAATGAGGTTAGCAGAATGCATCATTAGATTGTGAGCTGCTTGGGGCAGACACTTTCATTTACTCATTCATTTATAAAGTGCTATGCACACCTATGGCATATTAATAACAGATAATGTTAAAGTCAAAATTAGTTCAGACTTTTCACTCCAACACTGAATTTGTAATTTTATGAATAATCCATAGCTTGTAAATTATTTTGATCAATTTTTGCCTCTTTGATGTTTGCAAACTGTCTGTTAACATGCAGCAATGTTCTTGAATTAGGTGCTAAAAAGATTCAGTGAAGAATTTTAATTAATTCATTGTCATCTATGTGAGCAGTTTATTGTGACTACAAATGGTTAAAGTTTTTAAACAAAACCTTTTGTACAAAAAAGGCCTTTCCAGAATTCTTCGGCGGGGGAGAGAACCCTGCCAATATTAAAATTATATTCCAAAAAAATATGTTTCAAAATAGGTCGTCAAAAGAGTTATGGAAGTTTTGCATTTTCTGAAAACTTTTTCAGCAAATGGAAATTTGAGAGAACCATTTTCACAAAAAATATGATTAAAAAAAAAAAGAAGTTTAATTTTGACCATTCCCAAAACAAAGCAAGCATTTTGAATTTTATTTTCTAAATTACTTTCTGACCCCCTGTATTTGATTTTTTAAATTTATTTGTTTTTTATTAGAGATTAGTCCATCTGGGTGATTGAGAGTAACTCTCTAGATTTTTGGTGTGAATAGGTGAAAATTTACTTTGCAATTTGATCATGTGAGCACCCTGCCAGGAAGTCCACTTGCAGAATATCAAAGGAAGCACACTGGCAGGAAGGCAGTAAAAGTAAATTTCTTAGAGAATCAAACAAAATACTTTTTCATTATTAATATAGCCCTACTATCTATTCTCATTGCCTACTACTGAGATATAGGAGTAGATATGTACCAGTATGAAAAACAAATGGCCAGGGATGGAAGGGATTTCTCAAGGGGGAAAGGAAAATTAAATTCCATCTAGAGAGAAAAATTAAATTAAGCAGTCACTGATTATGCAGTCCGAAGATCAAATTCTGCCCTAGAGATTTCCCAGGCTCTGATTCATGAATGCACTTAAAAACATTGTTTAACTTAAGAATGGGCTTGAATTCCATTATTTGCAACACATGCTTCAAATTAAACCTATGCTTCAGGGAGATCCTGAGTTGGAATGATATCCTGAACTGGGCCTCACTGACTTCTTGGTTGATTAACAACTTAACTGGCAGCTTCACCTTGTTGAAAAGGCTAGAATTTAGCTGATGTATATACTGAGGTCCAAATAGAACATGTTGGTTCTAAAAGTCAAGAAGATCTGTTCTCTCTTTCAAAAGGTATATAACTGTTGGTATATGCTCCTTAAATTGCTTACAGAACAGTTGACTTTGCTTTCTTTGCATAGGCAAAATTCTGTTCTGCAACCCTTATAAAACGGAAGTAATTCCATTTATTGCAATATAAATTATATAAAAAAGCAAAATTAGATCTAAGAATTAATACTTTATAAGGATTATGTGATGTGTATTTTAAATTTATGTTTACTTAATAACCCACTGGGAAAGGATTATTATAATTGACATTTTGATTGTTCAATAAAATTACATGTTCACTGTGGCATACACTGTAAAGATTTTATAAAAAAGCTTTTGGTGCCCATAACATATCTATTTCAATAATTCAAGACCAAGATAGTATTAATACTAATAGAGAAATATATATACATACTTACCAGTACTTACCAGTACTAATGAGATATGTTGCACTTTTTTTACAAAGAGAAAGCCAGGGTATTTTTAGAATCATTATAATTAATATGGGTATGATGTGTATTTAATGTAGTTTTGTTGCACACAGCTGCTTGGTCTTCTTTTTTAAACAGATTGTATTTAAGGTTAACAAATTATATTTGAGGCCCTATTTCAGACTGAGAGTGAGAGAAAACTGTGTGTTAAATTGTTGACCTACGTGTCACCTTTTAGGACATACATTTTGGTTTTTGTGGGTGGGCTATATCTAAGATCTATGGTATTCTGAATCCTGGGGCATGTCTACAGTGCCTCAGTACAATGTCAAGGAGTGCTACAGTGAAGCACAACACGTATCCTCCACATGCATTAAAAATGGAACATAACACCTAATGTAGCATTAAGTGCATCCCAATAAGGACCTTGCGACATGTTGCACTTTGAGCTGCTCAGTGTTGACCAGAGTTAGAGCCAGCTCAAGTCTGGATCAGTCACACCTTAAGGCTGAAAACCTTCTGTCCCCCACTGGCACAACTGTGACTTGCCACTAGAGGGCTGGTGACTAGGAGCTACAGGTGTGAGTTGCTGCTACGGGGCTGATATGCCATGACAGGTTTCTATCCTTCCTTTGGGGGGGGGGGGGGGAGGGCTGTGTGAGATGGGTTGTGGAGGTTGGGAAGAGGTAGTAATATAAAGCAGGGAGGTGAATAGTTAATGGGGTGGGTAATGAAATGGAAGAGGGAAAGGAGATGGGAATGGGGGAATGATATGGGGGTGGGATGAAGGAAGTCAGCCATTGAAGGATAAAATAAAAATTAGTTAAAAATAATAATTTAGAAGAAATAAAGAGGAGATAAATAAAAGGAGGTCTCATATTTTTATAAATTTGGATTGGGGTGTGGAGGGTGCTGTTCGTGCTTCCCAGAGTGGCTGAGAGGTTGGAGCAGTGAGGGAAAGCTCTTTTGAGGGAGCTACTACCCTTATCCCAGGAAGGAAGCCCCAGCTTGTGGGGACCCAATCTGGTTGCCTACCTTGTTCCCCACCCCTAACCCCCTTAGACCTTACTCCTGGACCCATCCATGCCCTGGGAGCTGCCTAGCTGGTGTGTTCTCTGTAGGCTGTTTGCACAGGATTGCAACCCTGGGGGGTAGGAAGGTCACACCCCCAGGGATAGGAGAGGGAGTTGACTTGAGAACCACCCCTGGAGCAGTAGAGTTCAGGGGATACAAATTTATCCATACAGGACAGGAGGGTGGTGGAGGGAACACTGTATCCTGGGATGTTAGGGGGCTGCAACTTGGGTAGCTCATCTGTGGGGAGTGGCCACACATTAATGGAATATGAGCTAGGTAACACAGATCAGAGATAAACCTGCCCTGGAGTGCCCTAACTTTAAGCTTAAAACTAGTTTCAGGTGTTAATGTGTGGACAATCTGGGGTTTAAGACCTCCAGGAGCCACCTAAAATTAGTGTGTAACAAGGCCCTAAGATTTCAAGAAAGAATGCTTAGAGCAAGTGTGGCACATTTAACTGTGGAGCTCCCAGGCAGGATGCTGAGGTTACACAGATGTCTTCAGTGTAGTATTCCATACTTGGCTAAATTCTGCCTTTCTGCCAGCAGTGACTGGCATTGCACATATTGTACTGTAAAACACATATGTTAGTATAGGTGTATAAAATCAGTGCAAACATATACTACTCAAACTGTATAAATATACACACTTGGTATATTTTGTATTTGTGTGCATATTTAAGCATAGAGACCAAAAAGCCATGCTTGTGGAGGATGAGATACAGGTGTTACTGTGAGTCTTTATTTTTGAGGACCAGAGTTCCATCTCAGATGCTCAGGCATGAATTGTACTGCAGTTCTGGCTAGGAACTATGTTTCTTGTACATATATATCAAGAGCTGATTTCTAATGCTCTGACAAGGAGAATGTAGAGAATCTTAGATTTGACTCTGGCCCCTTTTAATTTTTGTGCCTTTATGAAAGGAGCCTGAAGTCTGTAAACCAGGAGTCTAAATAAAAGTGAAAAATCCATTAGTAAAAACCCCTCAAAGTATATTTCCATAGTTCTGCCTGTAAATCATTAGATTACACTCTAAGCAAGTAAAAAAAAAAAAGTATTTACATCTGTAAAAATCTTAACACCTAAGATGCTTCTTGCTTGACATGTCATTCCAAATTCTGTGCATTTCTTCTGGAGTTATCTGATGCACAGTGATCACTCTGCGATATCTACACAAGCTGTAGGCCATTTTCCAATGATTGAAGCCACTGTTTTGGAAAGGGTGAATGCCAAGCTTTCGAAGACAGAGTCCAACATACACGTCTTCAAGGTGAAGAAGTCTAGTGTGCAGAGAAGTTTTGTAAATCATTTCTGCTACATCCGCTGAAAAAATGTAGCCAGTGCCTGAACAGAATGGTGGGTAATTGCTATCAGGGTACAAATCTCTAGGCATGTACCATTTACTGCGGACATCCCTAATTGGTCCTCCATTGATAACATAACCAGTAAAGTACCGTCTTCTTGGCTTGGTGTTGGGTTTGAGCAGTTTATAAATAAGGTTATCCATATTTACAAAAATATCACTGTCTGTCTTCATGACATATTTTGCTTTAGAACAAAATGTGGCCACCCACCTCATACCCATTAATGTTTTAAGGGTGAGGTTATGATAAGAATCAATGAAGTCCTCCACGATAATATCATGAAAAATTTGACTTTCTTGCTCTACCATCTGGTTTAACACAGGATCTGAATTTTTCCCTAGGAGGAAGAGAGTGGCAATTTTAATGCCTTTAAAGTTGTTTTCATCTCCCCATGTCTCTCGAATAGCTTGTCTTGCATCAAATTCTTTGTGAGTTGTGCTGATAAGAATGACTAGAAAAGGGATGCTTTTCTCACATTTAGTAGGCTCATTTATAAGAAAATCAAATGAATGTGGATTTATAGGTCGAGTTCTTATGTTGCCAAAAGAGACATTTTTCCTGGCTATTGATATGGTATTGAACTGTCTATGGCCACTGTAGGAAGAAGTAGGACGTGTTATACTTAAGTACCAAAGAGCACTTGCCCAACAAACTACTGTTAGCACGTATAAACATGAGACCTTTGAAGCCATTGTTCCTGCAGCTCTTCTATTCAGTGCAGTGAATAAATAGCCTTCTTACCATTAGCATTTCTGAGTCCCACAAAGGCAGCATATTATTAACAAACCATAAAGTTCGATATAGAAAAGTAACTGTATAATTGTTCATGGATCTCAAGTAGAGGATATTAACGCTGAAGTTAATTTGTCTTTCTTCCTTTGTATAGCAGCAGCTTCCATTTCTTGGAATATTGTCTTATTTCTGAAAAATATGAGAAAAAAAATTCCATTTTTATCTTATAAATACTTAAGTGTTAGAAAAATATAACTAGTGTGATTGACAGTTAATATGATTTAAGACAGTGATTCTTAACCTTTTTTTGTATCTGGACCCATTTGTAAACATTGATGGCCAGTCCTGACCCACATTCCCAGCCCGCTGCCCCCCACCCCCAAGCCCCAGATCCCCCAGTGTGTAGGGCATGGGGAGCTCTAAGCAGATCCTTGCAGGCTGGAACTCTGCCAGCCTCAAGGGGAAAACCATGGTTCCCCACAGTTTTCTCCTTCAGAGGAGAATCCATTTCTAAAGTGTGTTTGTGACCCTTTCATATACTCTTGTGACCCATGGATTGAGAAACACTGATTTAAGAGCTGTATCTGTCTCCTGAATTTTTTCCCATGAAATACTCTGATACAAGATACTATAATGAACAGAGATCCCGCTTTTTTTTGTTTAAAAATCCCAAATTTTCTGATTAAACCCCCCCATCCACCCTTTTCCACAAATACAATGAAGTGCCTCTCTCTCTCTCTCTCTCTCTCCCCCCCTGTGTATATATGTGTGCGCATGTATCAGTGGAACACAGTGTTTTATTGATATATTTACTATTTAAAGCAATTTGGAAGCCTAACAGTTCCTCAATCATTATAATAAAATAAGTTCCAAATACTTATCTATTGTGGCATTTGAGTTTTTTTTTTTTAATCACAGAAAATCGGAGCTCACCAGGATGCAGGTCCAGCTGTGGCTGCCCCACTGCTGCTTGTGGTGCTGAGCAGCCCTGATATGCTGGTGCCTGCCCCTGCCCATGTTGTTGCCCCCCAAGCCTCTAACCCTGCAGGTGCCTTGCACTCTTGAACCATAGTCCCCCACCCTCTCCATCCCTGCTGGCACTCCCAGCCCTCCAGTGTGTGAGGAAGTGGGTGTGAGTGTATTCGGAACAAGATGGATGTGTGGGGAGCGGGGGTGTGGGCATAGCTGACACGTGGTGGCAGGAGGGGCACAGGCAACATACAGCAGGGCAGAGGGTCATAGGCAACACATCGGGGGCCATGTGTCACCCCCAGATTTCTGTGGCCACAGAGAGACATGGGCTGCAGCATGGCTAGACCAGCTCTAGGCAGGAGCTGCTTCTGTGGCCCAGCAGGTGAGGACTTAGCCTGGGAGGGAATGCTGTGGCACCGTGGCTACCAAGGTGAGGTGCAGTGGTGGCATCAACAGTGCAGAGTTGGGGTCCCTGCTGCTGCCTCACCTTGGTGGCCATGGTGGCAAGCGCTGTCTCCCACACCGGGTCCCACCCACTGGGCCGCAGAAGGAGCTCCTGCTTGGAGCTGGTCTAGCCAGGCTGTGGCTGCACACCTTACTGTGGGTGCAGAAATTGGGCGTGGGGGAGGGGGCACATGCCCCCCATGTATCACCTGTTCCCTGCTCCCATAGACTTATCTGCCAGGAGCTGCAGGAGCTGCTCTCCACCATGCTGCATGGCTACCGCATGCATGTGCCTGCGCATATGCACATGGTGTGCCCTGCGTCCTACTCCCCCAGCTCTAAGCAGCCCTTCACAGGCTGGACCTTTGCCTTTAAAAGGGAAAACCATATTTTGCCATGTTTTACCATGGCAAATAGAAAACTCAGATCCCTGGTAATTAAATATATCAGATTTTTGGAAGAACGTGGTAATGGTCTATGTAGGGTAATGATTCATCTTGATAATATCTAATGAAAAAGTGTGTTACAGAATTTTGAATCATCACTGACATTTAAAAAGGAGGTGCCTATTGGATTTTTACAAGTTCTCATAATGTATCAAGGTAGATTCTAAAGTAGCTTATATTAGAAATGGGATTGTTTCCATTCTGCTTTACTAAGAACACGAACATTGTTGGATGGATTTAGAATATAGATATGAATACTTACAATCCCACTGTCATTATAACTTATACTAACATGTGCCCTGGCACAAGAAAATGCTCTGAAATTCAAGCAGACTTTAACTGATACTTGCATTCCTAAACACAAGTACCATATGAGGAAAATGTACTGTATAAAAATGGAATAAATATCCCTCGAAGTCTATAGATGACTAGCATTAATAAACTGATGTGATTGTAGCTCTTTTCTAGATATTTTGTAGTGTGTCTGCAGCTAAAGCTGTCTCTCATTTAGAGGAAATGTTGGTCAAGCGTATGCTTATGTGTCCGTATTTTCAGAATAAAAAAAGGAGACACTTTTATAGTGATAACTTTTAGTACTGCAAAATAGTCCTACAAAAAGGCATGTTAAAAGTGAGCTGATGCTGTTAGTAGTTCAACAACACATTTCTTGGTGCACAAAAGTTTTTCAAGAAACCTCAACCAAAATCTGAAATGACACTAATGATTTTATTAAGTTAATCTAAAAGCACTGGACAACTGCTGTTAACATTTCCTTTGAGGAATGCAAGCAGCTTTGATAGCGTCTTTGTTACTTTTGGCAGCTCTGAAACAACATGGGACAGCATAGTGAAAAATAACTTTCAAATGAGGCTATATGGTCAATTTACATGGGCCTAGGTAGGGTAGCACTTCAAAATCCACTGTACTTTGTTGTGTGGGGAAGTTTCCCTCAGAGCTTCTCAGAAGACAACTACTACAGTGAGAATGGACTGTGCTGAGGAAGGAGTGACCGGTTAAACCTTAAACATTGTAGCATTAGGGTATATTCCTCCAGTTTTGGTATTTGTCTTTCATAATAAAACATAACTTGTCCACAGTGGAAGAGAAATCAATATAGCAATATATTAGGAAAGCATGACTTTTAAAACATTTACTTATTACATCAGATGGCAGAAGATGCATGCAAATCTAAACAAAATATAAAGCACCTGCACCCTTTCCTGTCTCTATATTCTCACCCCAGTGGTTTAGTTCAGTTTGTTTGAGGCTCTTGTCTTCTCAGTCCCTTTCTTCAAAATGACTGGTGTGACATGTCTGCTATTCTCAAATTGCAGTCACCTCCATCTTATGACTCTCCCAATCAGTCTTATCACGCTTAAGTCTCCAACTAGGTGGTCTGTTGTCTAGCAATCTGTCTACATGGGCAAAAGTTTTCCCAAGTCTGAATACCATCTTTGTCCATGTGGGCTTCTACATAAATAAAATACTTGCTATGTACTATCACCATTGCATGACATTTCATTCCAAGGTGAGGTAAACAGATAGCAGCGAAGCAGGAGGTTTCAAATATATGTATTTGTGTATTAGAGCTATGTGAAATGGATATGTCTCATTTCGATCTCAGATTCAGCCATTTCGGAGGATAGTGATTCATTTTGGTGTTTTGGATCACTGCTCTGTTTCGAATCAGCTGAATCTGTTTCAGAGTTTCAACACTGTTTCGGAGATTCAGATCCGCCGGGGAGAGGCAGGCATAGCTGGGCAGCTGCAGATTCTCACACAGCTCCTCCAGCTGTGCCTGGCTCTCCTTGGGCAGGGGGAGCTGCGGGAGAAACCCCCATCCCCCACCTGGCCCTGGCATTCCGGCACTTAAAAAAAAAAAAAGAAAAAGAAAAAAAGAAGCCCCGCACTCACTGGCTCTGGCAGTGGTGATCGGGGCACCTGAGGGCTCATGGCAGAGCCCCCAGGTACAGCGCAGGGCACTGGGGGGCAGCAGGGATCACCCCCCAACCCGGCACCCGCATGGCAGCTGCCCCATGGTGCGGGTGCAGTGCAGCTAGGCAGGGGGCCGCACGCTGTCTGGGAGCTGGGGTGGCTCCATGTGTCAGCCAGAGCCTGGCACCACTCAGCCGCATGGGGAGGATCTTCCATGAGCCCTCAGAGGCCCTGATCACTGCTCCCAGAGCTGGTGAGTGCGGGGCTTTGTTTGTTTTTTTTTATACTCCTGGGCTGCTGGTGGGGGGGCGGGCAGAAGACTGGGTAGCAGGGCCTGCATGGGAGGGCTCTGGCAGGAGGCCTCAGAGCCCCTTCTGCCCTACAGGCTCTGCTACAGCCAGTAGGCACAGGGTTTTGTTTTTTTTTTAAGTGCCAAGAGGCTGGGCTGGGCAAAGGATGGGGCCAGGCAGGGAAGCCATGGGGGCTTCTCCTGCAGCTCCCCCAGCTGTGCTTGGTGCAGGCTGTGCCAGGCAGACTTGGGTGCTAGCACTGGCCCCAGCCAGCAGTGGTAGTATGCTGTCACTTGCACGCAGTTCAAGGGGCCTGCGCCCTCAGGGAGGGCTGCAGGGCTGTGCCAGACTCCTCCTGGGGGGCATGAGACCTCGGATCTGTTTGTGGGATGACAGCAGTCTGCCGTCCCTCCACCAAAAGTACTGGGATCGGAAGGGACATCAGGGACAGATTGCAGACACTGGCCAGCTACAGATGTCAATATCAGAGAAGTCCTTCCACCCCTCTTCCTCCTCCCTCTCCTTAGTTTCTGTTTCCCTGAAAGCCCAGATCCAAAACATCTGAAACATCCAAAACATTTCCAAAACATTTTGGATGGTTTCGTTTTGTTTCAGAGATGTTTTGGAGCCTTCTGTTTCATTTTGGATTCGATGTTTCAGGTCGAAACAGGCCAAAACAACTCCAAAATGAAACGGCTGCCAAAATTTTGCATAGCCCTACTGTGTATGTTTGTATATATATATGATGTATGTCTATGTATATTTACATGAATTTTACACAGACAAATTCTCTATCAGATCTATGTGGAGTCATGACAACTTAAAAATCATAGGTCCTATATTGCTATCTTCCCCCTAAATCAGACATTCCTAAACTGAGGTCTGTGGATCACTGATCTGCAAAACCAGAATGAATAATTTTTATTTAGTTTATTTAGTATATAGTTTGTAGTTGATTTGTAGATCATGCTAAGCCACCTCTTTTTCAACTAAAAGGTAATGATAAGGATGTATATAGCCTATGAGAAATGGTTGAGCCTTTACATTGGTCTATTGGTCCAGAAAGATTTTCTTACTTCAAGTATTTTCTTTTATTTTCATGGCCTGTTCAAGTGTTTAGGATGCCAAACATGAAATAGGTAAGTCAGTGTATGTCACCTATGGAATCAAATGTCTGTAATAGCTTTATCTTGCACTGCTCTATGAAATATTCTGCATATACTACATGAGCTATATCAGGAAATTATATATTGGATCTTTACAAAAAGGTTACAGTTTTCCACAGCTCTTCTCTAAAAAAGGCAGGTGCATTACTTACCATGAGTAACTATACAGACTTCTGAGAGAAAAGAACATTATAACCAATAAGTCTTAGAAATTGGGAAATTATATAAAATAGCTTTTCTATCCATAATGCCATGACTTTTAGATCAAATAACTTGTGATCTCTAAGAAGGCTAAAAATAACAAATACTTCATACCATTAGGAAAAGGATTTGATAGGTAGCTGGAGAAAAAGTTCACCCAATATCAAACCTAAAGCCAAAATGCATGCGAGTATTTATCATTCTTGGGTCAGTGTCACTTGAAATGAAATTCTTCAGATCTCTATTTTTCTTGTTGGCTTATTTTGTCAAAAAAGGCAAAAGATAGGCATTTGAAAGCTGTTTCAACATGTGGACTGATCAACATAATCTTAGTAATGATGGTTGTGTGCAGATGGATTTCTAGTCTCTGAAAATGCTGGAAATTTCTATTTTTTTCCCCTGTTCAATATAGGAATGAATCAAAGGTCACTTGAGAATTTCTGTGAAAAAACAGAAAAGAGAATAGAAAAGAGGAAAGGGAGAAATCCTTGATCCAATGGATTTAATACAAAAGGAAAACATTGAGCAGGAGAGAGAATGACCTGGAATGGCTATGAATACCATGGAGTGTATGGTATGCCATCTTCCCTCCATCTTTTTCTGGTTTTGAACAAAAAAATTATCCTGTACCTGAGAGACCTTTCCTAACACACATTTAATCAGACCTGGTACATGCCCATGGAAGGTTTTAGTTTCAACAAATTAGTAGTTTTTGATGAAAACCAGCTTTATTGGAAAATTCTCAACCAGATGTATCAAAGGCACAAATTATCACATAGCTCTGCAGTTTCACCTGGTTTTAACTTATCTCATAGGCTAGGGACAGACATTACACATAAACTGTTTAAGTGATCAGAAACTGGTTTAAACCTGTAACAGAACAGATGTTCAGTGCACATAAACCAGTTTGAAAATGGCTGAAACTGGTTTGAGATAAACCTGGTTGAATGTAATATCAGACTTAACTGATTTGGCTCAAACCAGTTTATGCAATGTCTGTCCCAGACTCCCAGCACCTCCTTGGGCTGGGCAGGGCTCTCTGCTCCACAGCAGGGCTGACCCCTCCCCTATGCTCTCTAGCCAGCACAGAGGCAGGGTGTGGACAGATGCTGGCCTGCCATGGCCCCTGAGGCAAATTTCTCCCCCCTCCCCCCTCCACTGGCAAACCCTGGGGACCACAGCTGCTGTTTCCCAGCTGTACCTCCATGGCTTGTCTGCAAACAGGCAGGGGCAGAGTTAATTGCTCCCTCTGTCCCCTCTCTCCCCCAGAACAGCCAGGGCTTTGGCTGCAGTCTCTGTGGCTTGGCTTGTCTGCATGTCCTGGAGCTGGGGAGAGAGGCAAGCAGATCTGTGTGCAGATCCAAGCTCTGCATCTGTGAGCCCAGAGCTAGGACTTGCAGGACCAGACTGAGAGGTGGGAAGTTTTGGCAAAGACCTGACAATCATCAGTGATCACACATGCTGGAGATGTAAAGGGAAGCTGCAGGCAGCTTCACCAAAGAATGCAGAAAGCTACATTTACATTATAAAGCAGAATGTGTAAACAAAGCCTTTCTGAATGCCTGGCTGTAAGGAGACACTTTGCCCTCAGGATTAGTAAGACTAACTCTTGTCTTTCAGGTTTACTTCTTAAATTAGGCTAAGCGGTACATGCTGTGTTGTACTTGGCTGCATCTTCGCATAGGCAGAGTATTGGTGGTTCCCTGTTGTATGCTTTGCAAATTGCTGTGTTCAATACCTTGCTTCAGAGAAAGGACTTTTTCCCCATGCTAGCATCCCCTGTGTCTGCTAGCTTTGGCTGGTGCCTAGCCATTCCCCCTCTGCTCCAGTAGGGAGGGGTGAGAGCCTTGGAGGTCATCTCGCTTTCCTCCCTTTTGGCAGTGGCTGGCAGGCATACTCTAGTGCCCCCTGGCGTCTGGTTTGAGCCACGGCAGGCACGTGCCTGCATTTCCTGGTTTAACACAGCATGTCTGTCCAGTTATTAATCAGTTTAAGCTGCACAACTTGGACTAACCTGCAAAGAGTGAATCAATTCAGGCTTGGGCTTTTTGAATGTCTGTCCCTAGCCAAAAAAATCACCATCTTGTTTTGGATGTGTGTGCAACCTATATAGGATGTTACATGGCTCTGTTTCATTAGCTTCCCCTGCATTAACAGATTTTTTCCCTTATTTTACATTATTATATAAACTAATATATATCAGGACCATAGTCATAACAGTATGGAAACTCTGAAATTTCAATAGATTCCTAAGCATGTCTAGTCTATCAAGAAAAAAATAGAAGGATTTTTGTGAACTATGAGGATGTGAACAATTGAAATCAGATCCTACTAATTGCAATAGGGAGAATAAGTCTTCCTAAATTATTTAATACCTGATACAAACAGGGATTATAATTTAATTCTATTCTTTTTTTAAAGGACATATATTAATAGGACATTTATCATCAGAAGGCAGGTTATTTAATATCTAAATGGTCTAAGCAGGAGGTAGAATACAACATTTGAATATTTCATAGATGATTCATTACTTGGACCTAGAGTATGTTAGGTCAAATTTCATATCTAGAATATTAGCACTGTGTGCATAACAAATATTAAAGCCTTGTTCAGAATTCTAGTTTGAATTTTCTCTCTCTTGGAGTATGTTTAGAAATGCCACTTTTCATATTAGCATGAAGTTATCAGAATCTCATTATTAAAGTTTTCCGTTATCTATACAGGTTCTGATGGCCTTTTGTATGACAGCCAGCAAGCAGGAATAATTTTCTAGGTAACCTTTCTGATTTGATGGTAAATCCACTGAGTCCTACATACAACACAAAATTGTTATGAGATAGCTATATTCAGAGCACAATAGGGATTTTTGTGTGTTTGCCATGCTACATGTCCCAGAATTTCTATTTCTATTATCAGCTTTCCATTTGGCATTGAACATTCTACAAACCATGACAGGATGCTCTATTGCTTAACATTTTCAGAGAGAGTGCAACAATGGTGACATAAAAATATTGGCTCATCAGTGTATGCAAATATATCAAACACTTTATGGGCTTTTAGATCATATAAAGTCAAAATGTTAGAAGGCTTAACATGATTCTTGTAGCCTTCTGCCCCATGAAACTATAAATCATGTAGCAGTGACTCTTCTAGAAGTGTATGAAAAAGTAGTATCTTATTGACTTTAATTTAATATCTTGAAAATGTTCCATCTTAAACACAATATGAAAGCTTAAAAGTATTCCCACCATGCTTAATTGCACAGAGCCATTTGATATGGGAGTCAGTGATCTGCTGTCACTATTTTCGTAGGGGAGCTTACACATGCTGTTCTCTTCGCTCTGTGACATACCTCACAGTCAGTAAGACTGAGAAAAGTATTCAATGGTGATTCCATTTAAATGCTTTCTCAAACTCAAGGAAGGATGCAACAGTTCTAGACCAACAAACTTGTATTATGTGCAGTTACCTTTGACACTTATATTTGGGTCTTAGAAATATCTGATGTATACTGATAATACGGAAGTCTGCTCAACTTCTGTATTTTTAAATCAAGCGATGTGTATATGAATTGGGGCAGGAAGAAGATAGGAAAGTCTATATAGAATTAGGCAGACTGTTTTCTCTGTGAATTTTTTTTTGCAAATACCTGAAATCATGTATTTTCCCAAGGCAAACTTTTTACTATTTTAAAGAATGTTTCTGAGCTTCAAGGTAAGTTGGCTCTGCCAGGAATAATTTAGCAGTATCCAGAGGGGGGAAGAACATCACAAATGAGAGGCTGATTTTTGGTCTCTGGCCCTCTCAGGCATAATGCAGGCAAGACTAGAAAAGTAGCTGTGCCACTTCAGTTCTGTTGGCCAAGGGACAAAAGATCATGTAAATTATTTCCAGTAATGTTGTTCTCATACAGTAATTCCAGTAATGCTGTTGTTGCACAAAGGCATGAGTCTGCTGCAGTAATAATAACGCATGATTTATTGGGCAAGAAAATATGAATTTAGCAATGAACTGCATGTTCAATATGAGAAGATGGGCTAGTAAGTGAGAATGTCAAAGGTTGCCAAATTCTTATCTTAAATATAGTCCTGATTCAGCAAGGTATTTTAGCAATTCCCTAACTTTGACTTCAGTACATCTACTAATATGCTTATGGTTGGGGCATGTTGGGTGTGTCCACACATGCAGGCACATGCGCTTGCAGCACCTCAAATAGAAGCGGTGTAAATTTGAGCCACGGCTTTTTGGCTCGGCGCACATGCTCGGACACGCACTTGAGTGTCGAGCAAATTGTGCCACTTGGGGCAAAATAACCCTGCCTGTCTCCTTCTGGATCTGTAGCCAGGGGGAGCTAGAGCCTGGGGCCAGCACCTGCATTGTCCCCAGCAGTATAAAAAGCTGCCCTGCCCTGGCCCTAGCAGTACAAAAAGCTGCCCTGGCAAGTAGCTCACGGCTACTCGCCTCTCAGGAGCATCTGGGGCCCAGTCAATTGGTACCTGGGGACACTACCCCTTGTGCCAGCTGGACTGCTGAAGCAGCCCTGAGAGTTCCCTGCACCCTCTATCCACTGCAGCAGTCTGGCAGTGGGGGCTGCTGCCTGGCTGTGACCTGCTGCCACCTGAGACAGCATTAACTCCCTTAGACCTGCCAACCTTGTTTAAAAATTCCAAATTCTCTGATAAAAAATTCCAAATTCACTCTTTAAAATACCCCAAAATCCATGTTCTTCCATGGAGAACGAGAGAGAGATCAGTTGGGCAATGTTTTATTGATATATTTACCATTTTAAAGAAATTTGGAAGCCTACCAATGCCTCTGTCATCATAATAAAATAAATTATAAATATCTATATGCTTTGGTGTTTGCTTTTGGTTTTTTTATCATAGAAAAATCAGAGCCCTCCCTGACCCCTTCGCTAACCAGGATGTAGGGCATAGGCAATGTGTAGGCGGGGCACAGGGGGGGGCACGTGCCCCCCCTGAGATTGGCCTCCACCAGATTCTGTGGGTGGTCACTGCCCCCCCCCAACCCCCAACCAATGCAGCCGGTGGGGGCGGCGGCC
>NW_005842156.1:48693-49234 GCF_000455745.1 Alligator sinensis | reverse complement strand
GGGCAGGGGGTCAGGCTAGATGATCTGTTCAGGTCCCTCCTGACCCTAGCTACTATGAAACCTCTAGCTGGGTCCTGGGTGCCAGCTCTGAGCAGGCAGGGTCCTTCCACTGGCCTCCCTAGCAGGAATTCTGGTGTTTCCTATTGGAAAACTGACAAATCTCTGATAAAAAAATCTCAATGTCACTCTATAAAATACTCTGAAATCCATGTTCCTCCACAATTAAAACAAAAGAACACTAGATATATATAGAGACAGACAGAGACAGCAATCAGTTGGGCAATGTTTTACTGATATATCTACAGTGTTAAAGCAATTTGGAAGCCTACCAGTGTCTCTATCATCATAATAAAGTGAATTCTAAATACCTATATGTTTTGCTGCCCCCCCACAGGGGTTACAGCCCCCCAACAGGGCCCACATGCCCCATCCCAACTTGCTCCCCCAGCCCCCTGATTGCTGCCCTGCATGGCCCCATCCCCTGCCAGCTCCTGCAGCCCCCCAATGGCTGCCCCCCCCAGCCCCACCCCCGCACTTCCCC
>NW_005842156.1:43460-48549 GCF_000455745.1 Alligator sinensis | reverse complement strand
GATCAGGGGGCTCAGCAGGCAGGCGGGGGATAGGGCTGGGTGGACCAGGGATCGGGTGGGTTGGGGGAGTGGGCGCCCATCAGGGGTCCCTCCCATGGTCCTCTCCCTCCTCCTCCAGCCCCCCGACCCCTTACTTACCAGCACTGCAGCCTGGGTCCATCTCCCTGCTGCCAGCATACTGCCTGCTTCAGCACCAGGGCGAGGGCCAACCATAGAGACGCTCTGGCCAACCATCAAGACGCTCTGGTAGCCAGAGCATCTCTGTGGAGGATCCAGCCTCTGGTTGCCTCAGGGCATGCCCCACATTTTTCTGAACAAGAGCATACAGGTGGTGACTTAATGTGTTTTAACTTATGCACATTAATACCATTTCTTAAATTAACTCCCTGTGCAGATAGTACTAATTCTTCAGCATGTATACATTTCAGTCATTTAAAATATAGTCACAAAGATGTTTTTAAGAAGTTGCCTTAAATATGAAAAAGAATAATAAAAATATTAGAGTATTTTTGTGGTACTAATTTTGTGTTGAACTGAAGACAATGTCATTGCCAGAATTGCTTTTATGTTATGCTGCCACCAACTTTTCATCAGTGGGTTGAATTTGGTATTGAAACTGTGTATTATTAGGGTACAAAGCGTCATGAGGACATCTGATATGGCTTTTTGCTAGCCAGAACAGGGGTAGATTGCAGCTTTGGGATTAGGCTGGAAAGAGGCTTGTCTTCTGTTTTCCCCTCTATTGTGGGGGAAAAACTTTTTTATTGCAAGGAGAGGGGATGTTGAACTCCTAATTTTTTTTAGGTTGTTCCAGTAAAGCCTGAATGTAACCAGACCTTCTTCCAAGCCCCACCAGTCTCCTCATGAGCATGTGAGTGCTCTGGCTTTATTAGAATGTGATAGTTTGTAAAAAAAAAAAAAAAAAAAAAAAGTGTTTATTTTAATGTCTGCAGAATGTGACTTTGAATTGTCTAGTTGATTACACTATTGGCTATTCAGGCTCTGTAAGGTAGCATCTAGAAAGAAAACAGCTAGTATTGTGCAAGTATTGTAACAGACTCCATATGAACAATGAAAATTTTCTGTGAACCTTTCATGAGCTTTCTGTACACCAATAATTATTTGCTAGGCAATGAACAAATGCATGTATGCATTAATGAATGCAGAGATTAATACCTTAATTAAATTAATTAATATATTTCAGGGAGGCAAGGATTTCTGGGGTGATATCTTTTATTGAACCAATGGCATGGTTGAGATAAAGTTAGACAAGCTTTCAAATGCTAGGCATCCTTCATCAGGTCTGAGGGGTGAAACACAGCTCAGAAGCAATTATCAAGCAGATACAAAAAGAAATTCAGTAAATGCTATTTGTTAATTATGATGTGTCAATATTCTGAAGGGCTTCCCCTTTATCATGATAATTTGTCTTTCTCTCTGGTTAGGCCTGAGTTAGCTTTTGTTCATCTGAATTCCAGTTGTATTATTGCCATGGGATAATGGGAAGACTGCAGTGTAAACGCATATAACTTTCAACCTTAAAAACCTTTGTATTATCGATGTGGTAGTTCTCACTCTCTCCTACAGGCTTTAGATAAATGTTGACTAGAAGCAGTGACAACATGCAGCCCTAGTGGAGCTCCCCAGGTGAGAACCCTAAGGAAAGAAGCAGCTGCTCATCATGATACTCCAAGGTCTATCAGAAAGCATAAGGCATCACTGAGTCAAAGCAGCACCATGCACTTTTGCCAAGATTGTACACCTGAAGGAAGAGAGGCAACGTTGCTATAGTTTATAATAAATATAACAAACCCTAATTGGTTTCCTTGAGGAGATATTTTTGTAAGGTTTTCCATGCACATGGCTTTCATTTGCAAATAGACTGAGACACGGGACTGTCTTAGCTATTTATGAAGATCTTAAATTACTAAGTAAAAGTCTGTGATTATTGCCGAGTCTTGTTGAGAAGATAATTATCTTGAACATTAAGAACACATCTACAAAGAAATCCAGGGAAGCTATTATGTTTCTGGCTCTATGTTTTTAGAGTAATTTCTTGAGGAAATTTTGGGCAGATGGTATAGGTGATTTTACAGGGGATTGTGAGCTATTTTCCAACAGCTTCATTTGAAGGTTTATTAAACATTCCAAACACTTTGCAGTACCTGAATGAAATGGGTCTTGGTCCACAGCTGAAACCAAGTCAGTTCACAAAAAGAAGGATTTTTGCTTGTTTGCTTGCTTGTTTTAAAAATATATAGAGAGTAGAATTATTGCATTCAGAATTTCGGGGGGGGGGAGGGGATATAAAGGTTCTCTGCTAGCTTGTGGCCATTATTTCTTGTAACCCCCGGGGGCGCCTTGGTGAATAAATACTCACCAATTCCCTTCTGTGCCCCCGTGATGAACTTATAGGCAGCCACAAGGTCGCCTCTCAACCTTCTCTTGCGGAGGCTGAAAAGGTCCAGTTTCTCTAGTCTCTCCTCGTAGGGCTTGGTCTGCAGGCCCTTAACCATGCGAGTGGCCCTTCTCTGGACTCTCTCCAGGTTATCCGCATCCCTCTTGAAGTGCGGTGCCCAGAATTGCACGCAGTACTCCAACTGCGGTCTGACCAGCGCCCGATAGAGGGGAAGTATCAGCCCCTTGCACCTATTTGTCATGCATCTGTTGATGCACGATAAAGTGCCATTGGCTTTTTTGATGGCTTCGTCACACTGCCGACTCATGTTCATCTTGGAGTCCACTAGGACTCCAAGATCCCTTTCCACTTCCGTGCCACCCAGCAGGTCATTTCTTAGGCTGTAGGTGTGCTGGACATTTTTCCTCCCTAGGTGCAACACTTTGCATTTCTCCTTGTTGAACTGCATTCTGTTGTTTTCTGCCCACTTGTCCAACCTGTCCAGGTCTGCTTGCAGCTGTTCCCTGCCCTCCGGTGTGTCCACTTCTCCCCATAGCTTTGTGTCATCTGCAAACTTGGACAGAGTACACTTCACTCCCTTGTCCAAGTCACTGATTAAGACATTAAAGAGTATCGGTCCAAGGACCGAGCCCTGCGGGACCCCACTGCCCACACCCTTCCAGATCGAAACCGACCCATCCACCATGACTCTCTGGGTGCGACCCTCTAGCCAATTCGCCACCCACCGGACTGTGTAGTCATCCAAGTCACAGCCTCTTAACTTGTTCACCAGTATGGGGTGGGATACCGTATCGAAGGCCTTCCTGAAGTATGCTTCCTGAAGTATATGACATCCACCCCTCCTCCTGCGTCCAGGCGTTTCGTAACCTGGTCATAAAAAGAGACTAGATTAGTCAGGCACAATCTGCCTGCTACAAACCCGTGCTGGTTTCCCCTCAGCATAATTTGTCCTGCCGGGCTCTCACAAATGTGAGCCTTGATAATTTTTTCAAAGATTTTGCCAAGGATGGAGGTGAGACTGACTGGCCTATAGTTGCCCGGGTCCTCCTTCCTCCCCTTCTTGAAAATGGGGACCACATCGGCCCTTTTCCAGTCCTCCGGGACTTGGCCTGTGCGCCACGAGCGTTCAAATATTCCCGCCAGTGGCTCTGCAATGAGGTATTTTTTTTGCATTTGTAAATTTAAAAAAAACAATGAATGCATTTAGATGCTTTCATTTTTGGGTGCCCATCTTAAAAGATATCAGATTTTTCCCCAAATTCAGCTAATACAACAATTTTTTGGAAAAAAACAGGCCTCTTTCAAGGTTTCAAGGCCCCAAGTTGTATACCCAAAATCACTACTTGCTTTAAAAAATGTGGCAGTTAAACTTTCAGTGTATTATGGCAACCATGCCACTTATTTATGCTGACAAATCTCATTAACACATATAAATTATGCAGTGACTGGCTGTTTAAGGTGTCTTGCTATTGCTTCAGCTGTGTCTGAGACTTGTTCTGGACTCCTTCTGAAGGCTGCAGTCTGAACAGCAGTAAATGGGTCATTTGTGCAGAGGCAGACAGATATGATGGTAGGCGCACAATTCTCGTGTGTGCTGTTAGGTACAGAAACTAGTGTGAATTAACCATTCAAGTCTCAGTCAAAGCTTTGACCTTTTGCTTATACTGGTACATTGCTGTGTGAAAATATTTGGTCAATGGGAATTGATTTGAAAGATTTTCAGAACATTCTTTTTATTTTTCAGTATTCCCGGCTGCCTTCCTCTCTTGTTAAAGAAGAATCAGAGTGGCCACAAATGGAGGAAGTTTACTAAAACTGATCAGCCAGATTTAGTCAGAACATCAGTCAGTTCCATTTAGAAATTTCAATAACTATGACTCAGTTATTGAAAGTTTCATAACTGTTTAAAAAGCTGCTGCTCCCTTCTAGAAAAAATTGTAACCCCCCCCAATCTACTTACATATATACTTTTGTATTATCCACTCTGTTCTTTATTAGTAAATAGATACGAATAGAATTTTTTTTCCTGATGCAGCCTATTTAAAAACAATTAAATTCTATTTTCATTGTTTCTTTTCCTTTGCTTTATTTTTCAAAATATATTTGCATAAATAACAAGTTGTTAAAAAGGAAAAGGAATATGCACCTATTTTTGTCAACCCAGCAATTGACATGCTTAAAATGTAGCAAGCACTTTTCACCATGTACAAACAGTGCGTTGTGTTTCAGTCAAATAGTAAAAGAACACAGCTTGGAAATACGTTCTTCAGTAAAAGTGCCAGCTTTGGTTTATGATGTCTCAGGGGACTGAATTACCTGTAAGCATCCAATAAATACAAGGGTGTGTGAAAATGTGGCTTTAAGCCACTGGACTAGCAGTATATCAGGCCAGGGTCCCAACCTAAGTTAAAGCAACTTCCAGGTCTAACTTGCACACCTATCAATGGTCCCATTGAAGTACAGAGGTCCAAGCCTGGTTCCCTGGGCCATATTCTCAATAGAAGGGAGAGGCATGAAAGCTGCTATGCTGGCTCCACTTCATGCAAGTCTCTCAATTTGCTAGGTACCCCTTGGGGTCAGATAAAACTGGTGTAGGGTAAAGTAGTTGCTGCCCAAGTCTGCTTATCCAGAAGCAAGTATTAGAATTCTGTGCTTGTGTTTTTCTTTCTT
>NW_005842156.1:38530-43450 GCF_000455745.1 Alligator sinensis | reverse complement strand
TTTCTGGTATTAAATTGGGGAACAGAAACCATATAATGGGACAGCAGTAATAGTTGAAGCTTTCAATTCCAGAATGATTTAGTAAAAAATTTCACCCTAGTTAGTGAATGTTTGCAAAACCCCCCTAAAATAATCAAAGAAGTTAGTCAAGATAGGTTCACTAACAATTCAATGGCCAGCAAAGGAGTGATATTAGCTTTTGGATCCCATTGTTTAATCTAGTTTAATTTAAAAACCAGCTTTTTAAATGCCAGGTCTTTTTTTCAAAGTTTTGATTTCGGCAGAAATCAAGTTCTTCTGAAAACTGACATTATTTATTTTATAATTTTTGACACCTGCCTTAGGTATATTATTATAATTAGGTGATTTTAATAGGGAAATAAGAAGTATGAATATACAGGTGTGGGTGAGTGGAGCATCAGCTTTAGGTGCTGATTTAGAGTGGATGCCAGAATAGCTTTTCACAGGGAGGCTTCAGTGGCAATGGCAGCAACAGCTCTGGGTCTTTGAGTGCCCAGGGCAGGTAAGCCCTCTCTGCCCTGGATGTAAAACTTGCTAGTTATTCCTTTGTCTAGAGATTAGCCAAACTAAGGGAATGGCTTTCTAAAAAAATTAGCAACCTAGTAACATCAAATATCAGGCTTTAACCAGAAATGGTTCAGATCCAGGCTCAATTTTATTCAATTCCAACAAAATTTGGGGCTCTAGTAACTACAAATAAGTAGTTCTGGTTTGGGGGCATTTCAGCACAGGCTTCATCTCATTGGACTTAATAGGAACTTTGTCATTGATTTCAATAGCAGCAGGTTGTATATGCAAATACTCTTAGGAAAGAAGTGAAATGAAGAAAATAAACAGTATATGAGCAGAATAATTTTAAGCAGAATGCTTTTTCCAAGTTGTCCAGGAGATGTCAAATGTCAAATCTGTGCATTTTTTTTTCTTCCTGAATGCCTTTCAGAAACAATTTTAAAAGCATTCTCTGACTTCATGTTGTGATAGGTCATTTGTGATTACATCAATCATGTCCTGTTACAGCAGTAACATGTAAATTACACCTCGGTGGGGTTATAAACTGATGCAAATAACACATTTCACTTTAGGTTACCATAGCCACAGCCATTATTTTCTATAGCTATTGTACTGTGCTCTATTGTGAAATCTCACAGCAAGATTCCTTACTTCATGTCACCACTAAATTGGTTATAATATTTTGCATCTAATGTAAAGTTTAGGACAGAAAAGACCGCTTTTTGTTCTAAAACATTTTGCTTTATAGGGGGAAAATCTTTAGAGGCTCTTTAACAAATTCTTTATTACCCATGAAAGCTTTACCTACATTATTTACTATCAGAGTCAATAGGTTAAATTACCTTGAGGTAACAGCAATTCAAATCAAGTATATTGCTAGTCCTGTCTTAATCTTCCTAAACTTCACCATTTCATTTTCTTAGCATTCATAGAGATGCCTGCAATGTGGTGGCTTGGCTATGACTGTAAGAATAGATGACAATGGCCTTGATTATATAAAGCCCTGTCCTGGCAGTACTGCCATTCTCAATTAATCTGTGTCAGAAAAAGAAGGACTAACAATAATGTGCAGACTGGAACATCTGAAATCATGCTTACAGTGTTTGTGGTGATGATAACTCACTGAACTGGATAATGAATCCGCTTCCCATAACTCACAGGCTATCAGTAGTATATCAGAGCACAACTACAAACAATTAAAACTTTGGGATTTACTGGGCAAAGTTCTGAAAGAGTTTTAACCCTTATCCTTCAAGGTATCCGTCACAATGCTTTGGGTATTTTTATTGCCTAGTTTAATTCCAAGAAAAGGTATCACCACCTGGAAAGTCTTCATTCTTGGCATATTTTATGACCTGCCACCAACCATACCCATAAGCAGAATTACTTAAGTAATTACCTGTTTTAGCTCTTGTGTGTACAGTGATTATGTTTTAATATTATTTGTCAATAATAACAAGGAAATAACATGTGTTTAGTCTGTCAAGCATATCTGTGAAGCAGATACGAAAAGCTGAAAACCTGCATTACACAAGAGTAAGAGAGTAAAGCGTTATAATTATGCAATGCTCAGGCTTAAAGCAGGGGTTGAATTTAACTTCCCAGGCAGCTTTATTTTTTTTAAGGTGGTACGAACCAGCTTGCAGATGCCTAACTGAAGGTATTTAGCTTGTGAAACTCAAAGACCTTCTATATAGCTATTTGATTTGCACAGCTCCTTCCAAGCACAAAGCTTTAATGACCAACCTGTGTGAAGGATTTATTCACAAGGGACAGGGAAAGAATCCTCTTCTGCAGCCAGCAGCAGAAACTCATGAAGGCTGCTTCCACACTGCTGGATTGCATCTGGTATTATGGTTGCTGCAGTCATTCCCCAAGAAGAGCGTGTGTGCTCCATTGCTAACCCCAAGAAGCCAAAAATCCTGAATCTGTAAGGAGTCAGTGCAGCGGACAGACCTTTGCTCTCAGCTAGCCTTGTTTACCAGATTGGGCCTGGCTAGCAGTCTACCTACCCCTCACCCCTGCCCATGGTCCCAGTTACCTGCATGAGGGTGCCTGACGTGCTGAAAGCAGAGGATTCTCAGCCTTTCTTGAGAACAGGAGGGATGCTTTTCTAGCTTACTTATTTGTTTCTGAGCCTTGTCTGACTGTGTGTTCCTTGTTCCTATTTCTTAGCTCTGAGTCTGGCTCTGGACTCCAGCCTGAATGTGTATTTAGCTTCTAGTCCCTGACAACCAGCTCCTGGCTTCAGTCTATATTCTTACTTCCTGACAGCTGGCTCCTGCCTTGTGACTTTAATTTGGCAACTGCTTATGAACCTAGTCCCTTTCAGTCATAGCTACCTGCTTTGGATCTCATAGCTGGTGACTCGAATCAGGATCCTTCCTGTCAGCTCCTAATCCCCTGGCTTGTGGATCTTTCTTTGGTAACCCCCCAGATCTTGGTCCCCACCTTACCTCAACCTTCTGACTGGTCTGTTCCTGATCCCCCTGATCCAAGGTGTCTAGTGCTGAGCTCTGAATGCCCACATCCCAGTCATACCCCAACAGAATCAGGCCTCTAAAAATGTTGAAGATGACCTAAAATGATGATATTTTATTTAAAACATTTAAAATTCTTTTTATTTCTCTTCTGGTGTTTGAATCCTTCAGGTTCATGTTTTCAAGCTTTTCCCTTCAAACATGAGGGCTATGAATTTTCACTTTTGAGAAATGAAATCTGAGACTGGCAAGCAATCACTTGACTGCAGCACCTGGTACTTTAAAGGCCAGTGATGAACATTATGAGGTTCATGATAAAATTGTTGGAGGCAGCAAAACTGTTGCTGGCAGCAGGTGCAACACCCGCTCGCAGGTGATACACTCCCTCTCTTCTTTTCATATACACACTCTGCTCCAAGCCTTCAGAAAATGCGCTGCATGGTGAGATTCAGTGAGATCCCATAGTGTTTGGCTTTGCAGTCTAAATAAGATTGGTCCCCAGAAGTTTGATGTTTCTAAATTCTCTCTGTGATACAGATGTTGATACAAGCTGTTGCCATCATAATTACATCTCTCTCTATTACAGAATTAGTAAAAAATACACCTATTTTAATTACTAGGTCCCAACCTAGAAAAATTAGAGACATGTTTCAACCAGATGATTTGCCTCTTGAATACGGTGCATTTAATAAAAGTACCTTTTTATTCCCTGGTCAATGATCTTTTCCAGGCACTTTTTTCCCCCTAACTGATGTCCCTTTAAATATAACAGACACCTAGCTGCAGATCTAAAATAGCCATTTGTTGGATGTCTACAGCTGGTTGCATCTCCCTCCCCTCCAGCTGGTAAATATTCATGTTATGCTTTTTCTTGCTCATCTTCCCCTAATTAAATTGGAGACTGCTGTGTTATTCTTATGAAAGAACAAGTCTTCCAAATTATTTTAAAAGGTGGGAATTTTCCTGTGTGGGGCTTGGGGCTGGATTCACCTGTGAATTATGTTACATGCATGCATTGCTGACCTGAACTAGTCACCTGCCTTTCTTAAACACCATGGGAAATATCATCACCTAGAATAATTTATCATAGCTCCACTGAAGTCAATGCTGTTACATGGTCGATTGATCTCAATGAAAATATGATGGTTTCTTTCCGCAGATCTCACTCCATGATTACAAGAGTTCCTTATAACTATCAACATAAATTGACAGAAAGTATCTCTTTGCATTTTCTAACAAAAAATGGCCCTCCAAATTTTAAGAGGAAAATATGTTTGTCCTGTAGATCAAGCATGAAGATTTTTAACCAAAAAGCTGGACATTTCAGAAAGCTGTGAACATGCCAGATACTATGCCTGTGATAATAATGGACACTCTTCTGCAAGTGTAGATGTAGATGTTTCTACTAGTGAACTACAATAATGCATATTGCAGTGCTTATAAGGAGCCCTGACTGCTTGCTGCTGGTCTCATATTCTCCAAGCCAGTGAATATAATGGCATCTTGTAGGAAGGACAGATTTCTCACCATCCAGTTGGCCAGTATTGTCAGTAGGGTTTCTTGAAGTTTCAGTTTAAAGCACCAACATATTTCATTCTGCTTACTAGAGGTGCACTGATATTTCGGTCTGATATCAGATCAGCACCTATATAGAGAAAATGAACTGCATTGGAAATCGGCCTCATTTGGCTGATAAATGCCCGTGCATGTGTGCCGCTGCAGCACAGCACGTAGGTGGTGAGAAGCACAGCCCAGCAGCTTGCATGCAGCTGATAAGCCTGTTGTGGTGGAAGGGGAGGGGGGGGGAAGGGGCATAGGGGGACAGATCAATGCCCCTCACAGTGAGGGAGAGAGTGGGGTCTGCCCAGCTGGGGTCGGGTGGGGTGTGGGACGGAGCACAGAAGGGCAC
>NW_005842156.1:36194-38504 GCF_000455745.1 Alligator sinensis | reverse complement strand
CAGCACTAGAGAGGGGGGTACAGGGGGGCTATGGTGAATTTGGGGGGGGCTGCAGCCCCCCTGTAGCCCTCCTCCCAGTGCTGCCATTGCTCACCCTGAGCACAGCCTGGCTTTGCCCCGGGCTCTTCTTGGTGTGGGCTGCCCCAGCTCTAGCCTGCAGCTGCAGATCCCTCATGCAGATCCCTCCGGGCTCTCCTGGGGTGCATGCAGTGGTGGGAGCTGCCTCCCCCATGCCCCCAGGATGAGCTGCGGCTCCATCCCGCGCCTCGCCCCAGTTGGACAGTGCCTGCCCCAGCCCCTGCCCCACTCCTCCATCACCAGGGGAGCCAGGATCTGCCCCCACCATGTCCCTTCCCTCCCCACTCCACCACAACAGACTTACCAGCTGCATGCACTTCTCCACACTGTATCGGAAATCAGAACGGTATGCCTCCTTAAAAATTGGCTATCGGTATTGGCCCCCAAAATCTCTATCAGTGCAGTCCTAGTACTTACATATTTAGATGCCATATGATCAATGCAAAAGCCCAGATTTTCAATAGTTTTAAAAGGCATGCAGAATAATTTTAAGCTCCTCCATTGGTACATGCAAAACCCATTCTTTTGTACATACAAGCCAATTTATTGAATGCCTGTGTATTGCTATGCATTTGTATACCTTAAAACATAATAAATTAATACACAGATGTTCTCGTGCATCCAAATGAGAAAATTTGGCCTCCTTGTGCCCAAATATTAAAAAATGGGCAGAAATTTATGCCCTAAGCCAGGGGTATCAAGCATATGGCCTGTGGCCCCAATTTGGGCCATAGAGCCTCTGTATCTGGTCCAGCAGGCTACCAGAGAGCACCAAAATTTGGACCGTTGGCCCTGTCAGGCATGGCCATTGATGAACTAGGCTTGTGCTCTTGCCATCTCTGCCCCTGCCCCCACTGGGCCCTGTAATCACTCCAGCTGCTGCTAGATCTCATGCTGCCCCCACCCCACCGCTGGACCCTCCCTCCCCACTACACTGGACCCTTCACTGCCTCGGCCCCCTGCCGCCACTGGACCCTGCATCAGAGGGAAAAGTTTTTAGATGAACCTCTGGAAAGAAGTGGATTATTTACTCTTCTGTATTTTTCATTCCTGTGTTATCTGTTTCCCTCTGAAAGTTTGGAGAAAAAAAATTGTAAGAATTTTCTCACGAACACTTCTCCATTGATGAAAGTAGGATAGAGCCTAGCTGATAATCTCTGGTACCTAATAAGGCTCCTGGCATAAATGTACTCTTGTAAACATGGAAATCTGAGTTCTTGCTCTATCTCAGTTTTTATTCCTATTTCATTAAAGGTGCCCCTTAATATGTAGTTTCATAGGTTTTCACTAGGGAGCATCAACTCAAAATCCTGTACAAGTGGTCAAGTTTGCTAGTTCTGATTTTTTGTAACTTGTCTGTTTGAATCTGCCCAATTAGGAACATTTCAGTGGCTGGCAATGAGGAAAATAGACAACTGAACTCTTTCCAGGGTTTTTTTGTCTCCTTCTCCCTGTACCTAACAGGAAAAGACCAGAACTGTGTTTCTGTATTCTCATTTGACTGCTTCCACATTTTACTTGCAATCCTTTTGTGTGGTGTTTAGAGCAGCGTGACCAATGCAAGTGCGACTTCTCTATGTAATTGGAGACTGTAGGCTTCTCTACCTGTAATCTTGTAGTCTTGAGTGGGCTTATGTAGGTATAAATGCAGTCTCATTGTCTTTGCTGAAGGATTTTTCAAAACATGGGAAAAGCAGTATTTATAACTGTGGTCGAAAGTAGATGCAGATCTGAACAGCAACGAGCTGTTTTTCACTCATAGCAATTCTTAATTAAACTATACTTTTGGTACACATGAGCACTTGTTTATATTGCTGTTTCCGGGTTTTTTCATTGCCTGTGATTTTTTAAAGTACTGTCTTGTGAACGGCACTGTTCTCAGTGATGAGATACAAGATGGCTGCCTTGTGTAGGCAGACTTCTTCCCTTGTTTATTCGCCTCTGTTTTTGGGAACCCGCTGTTCTGTATTTGAGGTGGAGCTGACTTTCTGCTTAGTGATTTCAGTTTAAGCAGAAACGAACTTCACAGAGCAACACACAGCATGTGTGGCATGTCACCATGCCCAAGGGGCAACAATGCAGGGCCTTAAATCTTTGGTTTATCCAATTCCCAGGTTCAGAGCAAGTCTTGAAGAAAAGAGAAGGGTGCTAATATACATTGGTATAAAAAATACAACTCACGGCTACACGGCTCTTTCTAATAATACGGTAGTAACACTCTCCATCTGTGGG
>NW_005842156.1:29766-36163 GCF_000455745.1 Alligator sinensis | reverse complement strand
CGTGTATACCCCTGTGAAGTAGATAACACAATAATAAAATCTGCCAAGCAATGTACAAAAGGGTCCAAATCATAACACGTACCTCAGGGTTACAAGAATTAAGCAGAATGACTTCACAGAGAGCCATTCTTCTGGGAATGTCTTTTTCTTATACAAGCAAAGGAAAAAACACTTCCTTCTGATCATTTGCAAAACTTCGGGGGTGCTCAGTATTTGAGTTGGAACGGCAGTAACTGCTATATAAATAACACAAACCCAGACCTTCTCAGGAGGAAGAGCTTTGGCTCATAGCATGTATGGGCACAACAGGGAATCTTTTGAACATGTTTAAACTTTGTGTAGTTTCCCCCTCAACATCCTACAGCTCGCTCTCTCTTTGGGCGGTCTCCTTCCAGTATTATTTCAATCCGAGAGATCTCTTGAACAAAAGAGATTTTAAAACCCCCACCTACTCCATAATCTGTGACTCCATTTACTTCCCATCCATTTTTATATCAAAAACAGCATGAGGCAGAAGCCAAATAAAATTCAGCAGAACAGCTGGCAGACCAACTGGTGTGAGGATCAGAGAAGCATAAGAAAAAACACAGGTTTGCTATGTGACAGCATGTAACATGTGGAAATCCAAAAGAAATGGCAATCAATTTGTTGCAAATGTGCTTTGTCCTGCTAATTGGGAGAATGGAGTTTCATTCCTGGCTCTCTCCCTCAGAACAGGGAAAGTTGGAGGGAAGGGAAACCCCACACTGGCCCAGCAATGACAGGCAAGAAGCCGTGAGCAGTAGAATCACTGAAGCCAATGGCAAAGTGATTCCATCGGCGGGCAGGTATTACCCAGATTAACTCTGGTGAAAGAAGATAGGAGTTGGGAATGGCTGAACAGATATAACTATACAAAAATGTCAGGTTACCATCTAAAAGTATTTCCTGCTAACTGTGCAATCAAATGTAATAATCTGAAGAGAAGGAAAGTAAATGTTTATTTGACGGATTCTTGGCTGCGCCGTAACAACGTATCTAAGAGCTGTTCTAAGCATCCCACAGTTTTCAAAGATAGTTTCATCTTTCTATTGTCTCCTGCTCCCTGTGTGCAAAAAAGGCCATTTCTGTCTTTTTCAAGCTCTTTAAACAAATTAATTTCCCAGTCTAGGAGATCAGTACACACGTACTCTGCCATTTACTTTTACTTCTAAACTGTGATCTTAGATATCATTCCAGGGACAAGGAAAGCAGGAAGAAAAATGATTGAATTTATTTTCACTTACCATGAACAACAGTAGGATTAATTTTGGTGCCTGGTATGTAAGTGACAACTGTAAATCACCTTTTGTAGAAGGAATTAGTTATTCCTTTTAGAGATGAGCACACACTGAGGGGAAGAATTCCCTATTGCCACCTTCATTTCCTACTCCCTACATTCATTCATGTACTCAGAAAGAATTTATTTCCATATTATTGGGGTTTTGGGGTTTGTTTTTTTTAAGTCTGAAGGCCCTGTTACCCACATGGAAAGTATTTTCTTCTGTAAATTCACATATTTCTGACAGGTAATGCCCTTCTCACTGATTGACAGTGATGGACCTGCAGTCCCTCTGCTGTTTGTGTATAGGTCATCTGGAGTCTTGAACAAACACCAGCTTTATTCTCTAGCTAGTACCTGTGAGATAGCCTTCACCCCTGTTTAAAATCTGACCAAGAGCAGTATTTTATTCTATCAGTTTTTCAGACTAGGTATTAATCAGGGGCCAAACTGCAACTTGGTTTTAAAAATAATTTAAATTTATTGGTGATTGAATCTTTCACCACACACACTTATACTAGTAATATTTTAATCAACGTGTTAGGATATCAAACGTGTTGGCATGTACCCACTCAAGTATGTAACAACTGAAAAAGTATTAGTTCAGTTTCGTAGGCATAGAATAACCTGAGGATTGCAGAGCAGAAGCATTGACTTTCCCACATTGCATAGTCATGAACTTTACTTAAAAATATATATATATATATTCTGTTCATGAACACAGTGAACAGATTGCACCACATTTGCTAACATCATAGGAAAGTAGGGTTGGAAGGAACCTCATGAACTCAGTTAGTCCAGCCTCCTGCTCAAGGCAGGATTACCCATGACTAAACTATCTCAGCCAAGTGTCTGTCCAACCTGCCTTTGAAAATTTCCAGGGATAGAGATTCAATGACTTCTTTAGGTAGCCTGTCCCAATGCTTGATCATCCTCATAGTCATAAAGTTGCTTCTAATCTCCAACGCAAAATTTCCTCTGCTGATCTTGAGGCTATTGCTTCTAGTCCTGTTCCCTAAAGCCACCGAGAAAAGGATATCTCCATCCTCTCTCTAATCACCCTTCAGGTAGTTAAAGGCTGCTATCAAATCCCCTCTCAGTCTGCTCTTTTCCAGACTAAATAGTCCTAGTTCTTTCAGCCTTTCCTCATAAGTCATGCAAGATGGGAGTCAGGAGTCTGGAAAGGAAGAGTATATAACAGTTCCACCCTCCAGCACCCCTGACTAGAAGCAGAATGAATTTCTTGCCATTCAAGGAAATGGAACCCACAAGACAGAAATTAGAGTCTGGCACTTTGTTTATGAGTATATTGTCCTATATTGGATGATAAGAAAACACTTCAGGGAATTTGTATAGATGACAACTAGCAGAAGGCTTTATTATATGAAGATGAGTAAAATTACTATGGTTTTTGTTCTTGGGGATATAAAGGTGCTTGTCTGAATCAGGCATGTGGCATTAAAAGAACAGTCTCATTAACAGAGACTTGATCCCCCATGTAACTTTAAAAAAAAATCTCATGCTTTTAAATGCTTGGGTGTAAATTTAATTAATAACTGTAATGTGTTTGGAAATGGATTTGAATAAAGCATGAGATTAATGGTTTATATTTCTTCTGAATTTTAAAAAATGTTTTATGTTTCTCTTTCCATCTACTGTAACATAGACTATAACTTAGAATATAACTTTTGAAACCCGGGTAGATTTTAACATTTACATAGTTCACATAAATGGCAGTTTATGAGGGATGTCTGAGCAACTACCATTATTTGAAAACTGGATATGATCTTTTTCTTTAAGAAACTGGGTAAAAAATAAAGCATAGTGGTGAATTGTATTTTTATCATAAACCTCTGATCCAGCCAGACATACTTTTCAAAAGTGAATGGTGACATTTGGCTCTGGTAGATTGTCCCCTAGGGAAAATGTGCATATGTTGATTTTTCCAGATGATGTAATGTAGTGATAAAATATTTGTGATTGGCCAAAGGTCATGTAATATTGGCAAATCTTGGAACAGAAGCCTGGGTTCTGAGGAAGCAGACCACTAGTTTATTCCCCAGGCCTCTGTGCTTCTCAAACAAATTGGTCCAAATCTCTGAACTCAGTTAGCCCATCTGGATTATCAGGCTAATATTTCTCTCCTGTCCTGGCTAAGGGTGGCAGAATTGGCCTATTTTCATTCCAAATGTTGGTGTAAAAATAAAAGTCTTTGTCAAATTGTGCATCAGACCTGAAACCAGAGCCAACTTCAGTATATAGACTACCTTGCCTCCAAGTTATTAAATTCCGCTAAGCTTTCATGATCTCATCTAATATTAATATTAATGTTTTCAACCCAGCTACAGCTTTTCTGTACCTTCCTATGAGAGTGACACATGGTTATCATTCACAATATGTATCAGTGGCCCAAAGGCACTATCCTGAGACAGGCCACCTCCGTGACAAGACACCACTTTCACTTTGGCAAGCTACCTGTGAACCCAGAAGTACTGGAGCTGCATTAATGTGATGTAGCCTCTGAGAAACAGAGTTTATTTGGGAGCATATAGCGGCACCGACTGATTGAGGCACTACCCAGATCAAACACAGTGGGTGTTTCTACACGTTGTTCTTTTAAGTGGGCTTAGCTTTAAATTGCCATTTTTAAGGTGCATTAAGGGCACATGTCTACATGTGTGCACTCTTAGTGCGCTTTAAAAATGGCAATTTAAGGCTATGTGAGCCTAAATTTGATACCTGCGTAAAGCAGGTATCATTTGTGTGTAAATAGCTAAGTTGCATTACCACATGTGCAGACACACTAATGCACATTAACATGGTGTGTGTCAACGGATAGACATCATGTTAATGTGCATTGGTGTGTCTGCATGTGCACTAATGTGATTTCACTATTCACGCCTTAATTTAATGTGACTTAATGTGCATTAGCATATCCACATGTAGTCACACACCTACATGGCCTAATGTACCTTAAGCAAAGATGCATTAAGTTTTAGGCATGTGTAAAAACATGTCTAGCATGTCTCATCATGGAACTGCCTTATGCTCTCTAGATTTACTTTTAGGTAAAACTTTAATTGACTTTTGAGATCTGATATTTTCTGTTTGGAATTCCTCATCATGATTTAAAAATAGCTATTCCTCCACTCGGAGCAAGAATAAGCATTTAAAAAAATTGAATGAACAGGGTGAGATGGGCCACCAGGCTTTTCAATTAAATAAATGTTAGCTCTTGCCAAGCTAGTAGGGCTCCAGCTGAGCCCTCCTGCCTTCAAATTGTACCTAACATACTATATTTGTTCAATATACAGGAAAATGTCAGAATCTGCCACCTTAGGGTTTGAGAAACAATAAAGTTATAAAACATCATCTAGGAGCAACCTCTCTTAATTTAGGCACAGATGTTGTAGTCAAGATCGTCTACTAGGGTCTACAAAGATTCAGGTATGTAACAATTTTGAGACGGTTGAGAGGCGACCTTGTGGCTGCCTATAAGTTCATCATGGGGGCACAGAAGGGAATTGGTGAGGTTTTATTCACCAAGGCGCCCCCCAGGGGTTACAAGAAATAATGGCCTCAAGCTAGCAGAGAGCAGATTTAGACTGGACATTAGGAAGAACTTCTTCACATTTAGAGTGGCCAAGGTCTGGAATGGGCTCCCAAGGGAGGTGGTGCTCTCCCCTACCCTGGGGTCTTCAAGAGGAGGTTAGATAAGCATCTAGCTGGAGTCACTGGAATGGGCTCCCAAGGGAGGTGGTGCTCTCCCCTACCCTGGGGGTCTTCAAGAGGAGGTTGGATATGCATCTAGCTGGGGTCATCTGAACCCAGTACTCTTTCCTGCTTATGCAGGGGGTCAGACTTGATGATCTATTGAGGTCCCTTCCGACCCTAACATCTATGAATCTATGAATTTAAAAACAAAACAAATCAGCAGAAATCAGTGGTTTCCCAGTGGTCTCCTACTCCTAATCAGAGTACAAAAATAAGGCAGTGTCCCATGAATACCTACATCAAACAACTCTTTTATAAAACAAGTTCATATGGCTTTAGATTTTATTTATTCCAGGAATCTTACTTGTTCAAAGTAAGCCCCTCTACTATATGGACTGTATTCATTAATCCTCAAAGCAATTCAAGGTAGATCACACAAGTGTCAGTGCATTATATTTAGTTCACTATCATTAAGGATATGAAAAGCTGGTTCACTGTGTTGAAAACATCGTATCTATTTCTAATACTCAAGGTAGGCAAGAACCGAGCATTACACAGGATTTATTTTTATAGTTCAAACTGACGGCTTTTATAACATACACATGTGAAAGGATTGTTAATGAAATCGCTAGCATTTACTGTAGTCAGCAAGATCTGACTTCATGTGACATTCCAGTATCTCAGTAAAATCTAGTGAGTCTTCTGAAAAAACATAGGGATTGAGCTCGAGTATGTTTAATCCAAACAGTTTCCAAACCTTCAAGTTATTTTTTAATTATTTTACCATTTAGATTTAATAGTGAGGGTGAAAGGATAAAATAAGGAACTGAGCCATGTTACCCGGTCAGTAGGGCTGTGCAAAGCTTTGGGTGCTGATTTGATTCAGAGGAGATTCAGCCTGATTCGGTGGCCAAATCTCCGAATCTGGAATTGAATCTGGAGACCAATTAAAAGGTCTGAATTGATTCAAAACTCTCTGAATCAATTTGGAAACGATTTGGGGAGCTTCGGCAACCCAGGCAGTCCCTGTTCACTGTAGCAGGGAGCTGGACCCGGACTCCATGCTGGTAAGTAGGGGACGGAGGAGGGGGGAGGGGACCATGGGGGGGACCCCTGCCAGGCCCCATCCCCTGTCTGCTCCACCAGCCCCGCTGAGGGCCCCCAACCACTGCCTGCTCTTCCAGCCCCACCTCCCGGATCTTTAAAAAACAAACCAACCTCTACTCACCAGCTGCTGCCAGGCAGGGGGGTGATCCCCACTGCCCCACACTGCATGGGGGGCTTTGCCACAAGCCCCTTGGCCCCTGCCCGCTCCCCCAGCCTCCCCATGTCTGCACCACCCAGTCCAGCTCCTAGCTCTTTAAAAAAAAAAAACAACCCCAA
>NW_005842156.1:9676-29750 GCF_000455745.1 Alligator sinensis | reverse complement strand
TTGGGCTTCTGGGGGCTCATGGCAGAGCCCCCCATGCAGCGTAGGGCAGTGGGGATTGACCCACCCTGCCTGGCAGCAGCCGGTGAATGCCAGGCTTTTTTTTTTCTTTTTTTTTTTTTTAAAGGGCCGGGAACTGGGTGGTCAGGGCAGTCATGGAGGAGCTGGGAGAGTGGGTGAGGGTTGGGGAGCTTGTGGCAGAGCCCCCCATGTGGTGTGGGGCAGTAGGGATCACCCCCACCCCCCGCATGGCATCAGCTGGTGAGTGCAGGCTTTTTTTTTTTTAAGAGCTAGGAGCTGGGAGAGTGGGTGGGGCAGCCACTGAGATTGGGCAGGGGGTGGGGCTGATTTGGAGATTCAGCCAATTCAGCGGCAGCCAAATCTCTGAATCAGATTTGGCCAAATCGATTCAGGACAGTGATTCAAATCACCAAATTGAATCACTGTCCCCCAATCTGCTGAATCTGAAGTGAAACTAGCAGCTTCGCACAGGCCTACTGGGCAGTAATTCTCTAATTCTCTGTTTTGAGAAACAATTGAGAACAATTGTTTTGAGAAACTAATTCTCTGTTTTGGAAACAAATTTCCAAAGCTCAGATGTATGATACATATACTGAAACTGCAAATAAAATGACAAATCTGCACAAGAATATTTGCCATGTAAAGGATGCACAAAATTTTATCATTAAGTCACCACAGACCAAATTCTGCTTTGTTAAGTCAGTGTAAATCCAATGTTGTAACATAAGTAGGCACATATCCACAAGAAGTTTACTGCAGTTGACTAATTAGCTGCGCAGTAAATGTCTCAATGTCTACATGTGTGCCCTTATTAAGCTAGAGTAAACTAATTTACTCTGCAGCAGGATGGTACTTGTAAATACAAGTAGATCAAGTAGATAGATATGAAGCTAGATATCTGATAAATACAAGTACTATCCTGACGCAGAGTAAAAACCTCTGCAGCAGTGCATGTGTAAATGCTGAAGGGGCTAGCCCTGCACTGAAGCACCCTCATACCCCAGCTAGCCCCTCTGCAGCACTTTGAGCTGAGGGGAGCAGTCCTGGGCTGGCAGGCTACTCCGCCCCTGTTCAACATGTTGTGCATGAATAAACTCTGGAGCTTATTGCTCTGGAGTTTATTGGTCTTGGGCACCCATTCAAATGTTGTGCCTGTGCACAAACATTCAAATAGTGTGCAATAAGCTTTGCAGTTTATTCATGCACTGTAATTACATGTGTAGATGTGCCCACTGCATGCAGAATTTGGCCTGAGATCATTAGCTTGGAGGATGTATTATATTCCCTTGTATGGTTTTTTATCACATTGTAGTGGCCAGTTTAAAACCTAGAATTTGCAAGTGTCTGGAGACTGATTATGAAAGCTAGATATCTGACTCAAAGTAGAGTCCCAAAAGAGACCAAAGATTAGGTTTTTCTTAAAGGTCAGAATCCAATTCCAGTAAGGCAAAATTTGAAACAGGAAGTATCTAAATCCTCTTTTATCATGAGTTCTGAAGGATTGTGGCCATTCTCTAAAAATAAGAATCGATTTGAAGATTCAGTTGAAAAGTCAAATGACCATCGGTTTAGGAGGTCTGCATGGCTGTAAGAAGTATGGGTCAGCTTTTCAGCATCTTGGTTCCTTGGGTGAGAAAATGTTTTAGCATCCAAGACATATTGTGATGACTGAAAGATTTCTCTACTCAAACTACCCTAGATTATTATCCCAGCGGGTGGGAAACAACCCCTAAATTATAGGTCTCTCTGCCACATACAAAAGAAAATCTATCAGAAGGTATGATTTATGAAAAATGATCTCTGCAGTTGTCTTGGTGAAGTAACTAAAAGTTTAGACATATCATCTTTTAATTTAGGGAATGAGGGAACCAACAATGACAAGAAAAGTGCAGGCATCTAAAAGTAGATGTATTGAATTGAGAGTTAGATCATTTGTCAACCCCCCAGCATACAAAATAAAAGTCTACAGGGATGTTTAAATAAAAAGTACTTTGTCACATGCAGCTGGTTATTATGGGCCAAGTTCTGTTTACACAAGTATGAAACTGGAATAATGCCATTGACTTCAATGGTAGTGCGGTACAAGTGTAAATGAGGACACTAATCCCTAATTATAGAAATGCAAAGCAATGGAATATTAAAAATTAAAGAATTTCATAAGCCTATGAATAACACCTCAACAGTTACCACTGATAACAGACCATACAAGAAAATTAACTAATACAAGACAAAGGGCTTGATCTTGCTAATGGTTACAACTGTTTGATATCCATGTAATTCCCTTGACTTCAAGAAAGGTTACTTTTGCTTTACCCTAATGTAAATGGACTCAAGACCAGGGCTACAATGTCTACGATGTGAAATGGTGGAAGAGTAACAACTATGATGCTAAAACATCTAGGGCATCAAAAGACTAACAAAATGAATAAAACAAAATTTGGAAATATCAGTTCTAGTTAAGATGGGCAGCATCCATCCAAACCAACCAGTATAATAATCACAATGCAAGAAACACCAAATTCAGGGCTAAAAGTGGCATATGTATAATGAATTCTAACTGGGCAGTGGATGGTTACCCTCCTTAGATCATCAAGCTGAAAAAGCAAACAAATTGCACCCTTCAACCTCCCCAGAACCCAGGAGTTTAAAGAAATACATCTATTGTTGATCACCTCCATCTACCTGGAATGCAGAATCCAATCCTGAGGGTAGCTGCAAGCATCCCTTCAAAATTATGGTAGTGATGCTGCTACCAGACAACATACTGTAGAATAGCCTCAGTATCAGAACACTTAGATACTTCTCCCTAGGTTAACTACCTCTCTCCCTAAGACTGTTCATGTAGTTAACATGAAAAAATCACTGGATATAATGCAGGAAAAATTCCTGGAGCTGAAATGAAACACAGTACTTGCTCCCTCCAGGTAAATGCTCTAATCTCTTGACTAGGGTGTCATGCACTTTCAGCATGAGGGGTGGAGATTGTTTATTCCCAGCCAGATTAGCCTGTAATCTGGTGTTTAAGGTACTTTAATTGGAGATGTGATCTTGAACGCCTTTAGGCCGAGGAAGAAACTGAACTCAAGTTGCTCAAATGTTTTAACCACTAGACTGTTATAGAAACTATGAGTACCACCAGAACTCTCTCCCCTGGCTGTTTTTTAAGTGACCACAACTGCACTGTGTGGAGTTTAGACATTCCTCTGGCTAGTTTCTGGATTTCAGTCAGACTTAGGTAGAACCTAGGCTCTTAGCTACTCCGATCACTTCTGCACATGCCAAAAAATGCCACCGAACTAGAGAATTTTATAGACAAATTTCTTTGTGAGTGTATGCACGTCCAGCATTAGATAGCAGATGAGCAGTTGTGGCTTTTTTCTTTTTGGATTTAACTCCTACCCAATTCTGCTTCAGGTACTTAAGCCATAGGTTCAAACCGCAGAGAAATGACACTCCTTAGGGTGCTAATATGGATATTGTATACAGTGTACACTATATACTGTGCATTATATATACGCTAAAGCTGATTACTATTAATATCTATAATTTAGAATAATAGAACATTAGGGTTGGTAGGGACCTCTGAATGTCATCTAGTCCAGCCCCCGCTCAAAGCAGGACCATCCCCAACTATATCATCCCAGCCAAAGCTTTGTCTGTATGGGTCTTTCCACATCATCTGTCACTAGGCTGCCTCACCCATTCAGTAAGGGAACACTTTCCCTGATCTTCCTCCTCTTGCTGACATACTTGTAGAAACCCTTCTTGTTATGCTACATGACCCTTGCTAGCTGCAACTCCAGTTGCACTTTGGCCTTCCTAATTTCATCCCTGCATACCTGAGCAATACTCTTATAATCCTCCCGTGTCATTAGTCCATGTGTTCTCTTCTTGTAAGATTCCCTTTTGTGTTTTAGCTCACTGAAGAGTTTCTCTGTTAGGCCAAGCTGGTCTTCTGCCATACTTGCTAGTCTTCCTGTGGATCCAGGATGGTTCATTCCTGTGCTCTCAGTAAGGTTTCTTTAAAATACAACCAGCTCTCCTGGACTCCTTTCCCCCTCAGACAGGCCTCCCGAGTGATCCTGCCCAATTGTTCCATTAGTGAGTCGAAGTCTGCTTTTCTGACTCTGCTGCTCTTCTTCCTTCCTTTCCTCAGGGTCCAGAACTCAATCAACTCGTGGTTGCTGCTGCCTAAGTTGCCATCCACTACTACATTCCCCACCAATTTTTCCCTGTTTGTGAGCAACAGGTTAAGAAGAGCATGGCCCCCAGTTGGCCTTTCCAACACTTGCACCAGAAAGCTGTCCCTAACACTATCTAAAAACTTCCTGGACTGCCTGTGCACTGTTGTATTGCCCTCCCAGCAAATGTGATTGAAGTCCCGCATAAGAACCAGGGCCTGTGACCGGGAAACTTCTGCTAATCGTTTGAAGAAATCCTTATCTACCTCATCTTCCTGCTCTTGTGGTCTATAGCAGACACACACACATTTTTATCATTGTGAAATGGACTCCAGCATATAAACAAGTGGTTGTGGACTACTTTATAGTCTTAATTATTGTGAAATAGTCTAATTCTGAAAGAACGTAACTGAAGGTCATTGCAAAACCAGTCAGGAACATACTATACCACTGTCTCATGATGCACTTGATTCCTAGGCAAAATTTAAGGTAATTAATTGGCATTTGACCTAAGTCTAAACTCAGGAAAAGAACACAAACCTGAATCGTATGACCTCATCTCTGAAGGAAGGTTGAATATCCTAGGATGGCAAGGGTGTCCAATATTATTAAGATGAACTAGCCACTATTTTAGGTTGTAATTAGCAAGGAGAAAATTGTTAGGAGATTTAATCTAAGCATACAGATAATGTCAGCGTAGAGGGAAAGATAGGACTAGGTTGAATAATAAAAAAGAATAGTTTTAAGGCAACTGATCTACAGATAATCATTTAAGGTATATTTAAGGACTGTTAGACAGTAGCAAATTAATTAGTAATTATGGTTAATCCAGTCAATCATCCATAAATAATGGAAATATCCAGCACACTTCCATTGAGATCAGTGCGAGTCCAATAGAACAAGCTTTTCAGTCCCATTAAAAACATATTAGAACTGAACTATCAGTAACTGTCTTTTGTACTTCCTTTCAATATTGTAATAGCTTCAAAGGTGCTCTAATACTTTCAGTGGGGCAACTGAAGCTGTTTTCGGACTACAACATCTTTATACTTCACATGATATCCACAGTTTGCGGGTGAGGGGGGGTTAAATCTTTTTAAGTCATGCCAATAGTGTTTAAGGCTTGAGGTTTTTTGATCCTTTAAACAGTTCAAAATGAAGCTGGCTTAAACTAAAATGGAATATACAGGTAATAGTTAACAAATCTCAGAGCACTATGATAACATTACATATTTCCTTCCTTAAAAATAAAATTAAAATGTAAATGTATATAGTTTGTTCAAGGCAATCTAAGAGAAGACATTAGAGGAAAAGATTCTAATTTTTCCAACTGACTAATGATTTTTGGGGAGGATCAATTTTAGAGTGTCCATCTGAGACATATTAGAGAGTCCTGATTTTCTGAAAGTGTATGGATTCTCAGACTGTCTGATAACTTGTCCCCTTTTAACATCCGAAATCTTGTCTCTCAAAACTCCTTATCACCGTTTTGAAAATTTAGTCCCAGGCAAGCAGCTTAGTTTTTACTTAGCTTGTTGCATGTATTGTAAACATGCAGTAGGGAATTATTAAATTCATCCACCACGCCGCAAACAGAGGCTAATCTTTGGTGCCCACATATCCCAGAAACTCACTTGGCCATGATGTTTCCTTTCATGTTTACTTAAAAGAAAATGGCAGAGGGAAACAAACAAACAACAACAAACCCTTCAAAGAACTGACTTCCAGTTTTCAGTGTTCCTTCATCAGGCTCATATCTGATTCTTGAACCAAAACATATTATGTTATTAAAATATGTTGTTTCAATAATTCCTTCTCATGTGCAAAACACTCTTTACTAATTCATTCAAAATAGATTTGCTGTAAATCATACTGAGGTGTGCTATGCCCACTCTTTTAGCCATGAAAAGATTGATGACATGACTACTGCTGGTAGTGTTGGTAGTGTGATATTGCACAGGCAAGTAGCTAGTAGGCTGGTAGAAAACCATCATTCTCTAAAGCCACCTTTAGCAGCAACGCTCTAAGTGCAATGTATGGCTTGTAGTGGTGAAAAAAATGGGTGAATTAAGGCAAAAATGGAGATTTTTCTCTTTGTGTCTATGTTTCTGTCAATATGAGACATAATATAGTGAATGAGTTTTTTGTTCTTGTTAAAGAAAGATAGTTTTAAGTAGAGTTGACTGAAAACAAATATGTTTGCCCTGCATGATTTTTTTTTAAATTTCTTTTTAATTTGACTGGTTTGAATTGCATCAAAACAAACCGTTTTCAAGATTTTCTGCAAACCAGATGTTCTGGGTAAAAAGTTGTTGTGGCGACAGAAACATGTAGTGTTTCCTAAGACACTGCTCAGTGAAATTGCCATTCATGCTAAAAGCTAATCGCAGCAGGAAAATTAACAAGAACATCAATTTCACTGAGCAGCTGTCTGGGATTCCAAGATCAGTGGCTCCAGTTACAGTTATGGTTCCCAAGGCTTTCAGGCCCCAAGTCCATGGCAGAGAGCCTGGAAGCCTGGCATGACTGGTAGTCCTAGAGCCAGACACCCCAGAATGTCTTGCAGACCAGCTCTGGGGCAAGACATAGAAAGCCTGTCTGGAGCTAAAAATCGTGGAGTCCACCAGGAATTTAGCTGGGGTCCATGGGACCCCTGCCTTGGACCCTGCAAAAGTTAATCAAAGCTAAGACATTTTAAATGAAGCATTTTCCACTGGTGCTTTGGCAATTCCTAATGAAACTTTGCTTCTCTGAAAATCTTTCAACCAGATCTACTTTTATCTCTGCATAGAGGAGAAATTATTAAAATGCCACACAAGGCAAGATTTTTCTTAAGCACTTCAGCATTTTCCCCCACAAGAATCTATTAGATGCAGCCCAGATGTAACATTATTTAAGCAGACAATTTCTTGGTGCATCCAAGGTGTTTTTTCCCCAATATCTAACAGTTTATTTGAAATGGTAATAAGAAAGGATGCGACTAAAATCCTACCGAACTGTTATGGATAATCCTGTTTGATTTAATTTTCCAGTATTATAGAATCATAGAATCAAAGGACTGGAAGGGACCTGTAAGATCATCAAGTCCAGTCCGCTGCCATGGGCAGGAGGTTATTGGGCTCAAACAACCTCAATGAGGTACTTGTCCAGCCTCCTCTTGAACACCTCCAAGGATGGTGACTGCACCACCTCTGCTGGGAGCGTGTTTGAGATTCTAGGTAACTTATTTTCTGTAAGGTTTTTTCCTAATGTCCAACCTACATTTTTCCTCATATAGCTTGTGCTCATTGGTCCTCATCCTCCCTGGGGGTACCTTTCTGAAGAGTAGTCCCCCTAGATCTTGGTGATCACCCTTGACATACTTGTAGGTGCTCAGACTGAACAAACCCAGTTCCCAGAGTCTCTCCTCATAGGGCCTATCCTCCTGGCCCCTATTCATACAGGTAGTCCTCTGTACCCTTTTGAGCTTATCCACATCCTTCCTGAAGTGTGGTGCCCAGAACTGGACACAGTACTCCAGCTGTGGCCTCACCAATGCTGAATGAGGGGGAGGAGCACCTCTTTGGATCTGTTCACAACACATCGACTGATACATGCCAGAGTTCTAGTTGCCCTTCTGGCAACTTCATTGCACTGTCGGCTCATATTTATCTTCTGGTCAACTGTCACCCCCAGGTCCCTTTCAGATGCAGTGCTAGCCAGTGGACCACCACCCACCATATAGTTGTGGTGACAGCCAGAACCAGAGGGATTAATAAGCAATAAATATGTGCTTCTTGGAGGCATTTGGTATTTTGCCTAAACAGGTAACATTAGATAATATAAAGCTTGTAAGTTCAGAACCCGCAAATGTAACTTGTCTGTCATAAGTTTAACCAAAATGATAAATTAACTGTTCGTGGAACTGGGTCACCCACCATATAGTTGTGGTGACAGCCAGAACCAGAGGGATTAATAAGCAATAAATATGTGCTTCTTGGAGGCATTTGGTATTTTGCCTAAACAGGTAACATTAGATAATATAAAGCTTGTAAGTTCAGAACCCGCAAATGTAACTTGTCTGTCATAAGTTTAACCAAAATGATAAATTAACTGTTCGTGGAACTGGGTCACATAGGCAAAGCTGTAGCTGCAAGATTAGGTGACCTAATGGTTTTTGCTCAGGGTTCAGCCTTGTCGATAAAACTGGATCCAACTGCCTGGCACACCCAGCATGTTCCAGGAAAGCACATCCCAAGAAAGCATATTCAGAGAAAACCTAAAAGGGGTTGGGGCTTAGGTGAAGCAATGTCAATTTCAAACCTAAAGATGCTGCATTGTAATTTGCTTATTGGATAAACCCGAGTCTAGGTAGTAACCTTTTATAATTTTTAACACCTTTCAATCCCATAGGGTAACAGCTATAGGGCAAGATTGTGAGTGGCTCTAAAGCCAACAGATTAGGATAAGACTAGGTATAAAAAGCGTGTGCATCAGGTGACCAGCAGGAAGGAGGGAACAGAATGATCATTTCTGTTCCACACCCGGACCCCAGATTCCTGGTGTAAGTGAAGATCGGATCCTGATCAAGGGAACTTCCCCGGTAATCCCTCTGACAGCATCAATTGGGGACACCTGACTTCACTGGAATCACTTGACGCGTACCTGGCATTAAGGGACTATCGATAAGTTGCCAACCCATGTCTGTCTATCTGTTGTTTTGAACAGCCCAGTGGCTGATACCCAGTTGGCCTGCAACAGAATTGACCTATCTATCTGTTGTTATTATTTACTATTAGCTCTTTAATACTGCATTATCTGCTTATCACATTTATCTTTCTGTTAACTGTTGTGCGTGTGTAAGCTATAATAAATTTGCCTTTACTTCACTTCCAACTTTGCCTCCTCGATCCGAAACTGAACCAAACAGCCCAATTGGCCTGTGATAGAACTGATACGCTCACAGTGCCCAGCTGGCCTGTGACACCTACCCAGATGAAGGGCACTTGTCCCTAGTGAACCTCAACTCATTGCATTCAGCCCATAGAACCAGCATGTTGAGGTCATGCCTGGATCCTTATCCTATCCTTAGATGTGCCCGCATTTCCCCACAGCTTGGTGTCATCCACAAACTCAATCACTGCACTTTTCACCCCCTCATCCAAGTAATTGATCAAGATATTAAAGAGCACGGGCCCAAGCAATGATTGCTGGGGGATACCACTGGAGATGGCCATCCAGGATGAGGCCATCCTATCGATTACAACTCTCTGGGGTCAGCCTCTGAGCCAATTGCCAATCCACCTCACTGTAGACTGGTCTAGGCCAGTACTCTCCAACTTAACTGAAAGGATCCCATGGGAGACGGTATCAAAGGCCTTGCTGAAGTCTAGGTAAATGATGTCTACCTCATGTCCCTTGTCTAGCTGGTTAGTTATCTGGTCATAAAAGGACAACAGGTTTTTTGGGCATGACCTTCCCTTGACAAAGCCATGCTGGTTATTTCTTAATACCCCATCAGTTACAAGCTTGTGGTTGATGGCCTCCTTGACAATTTTTTCAAAGATTTTTTCCCAGGACCAAGGTTAGACTGACCTGTCTGTAGTTTTCAGGGTTGTCCCTTTTCCCTTTCTTAAAAATGGATACCACGTTAGCCCTCTTCCAGTCATTCGGAACCACTCCCAAGTTCCACAACTCTTCGAATAGCTTTGCCTGAGGCTCTGCTATGAGCTCAGTCGGTTCTTTCAGGACTCTTGGATGCAGGTCATCTGACCCAGTGGACTTGAACACGTCCAAATGTTCTAAAAGTACCCTCACATATTTGGGACAGATTTCATCTGGTCTGTTGTCTTCCCCATATTCCCTGGGCCTCTGAACAGGTGAGCAGCTCTTGTCTGATTTCAGGAACACCCATGTGAAGTAAATATTTAGGAGCTCTGCCTTTTCGTGGGGATCAACTGTGGGCTGCTCCTCCAAATTCAGCAGGGGTCCCACAGTGGAGCTTGATTTTTTTCTTGCTCCCTATGTACCTGTAGAAGAGTTTTTTTGGGCCTTTATTTCAGCTGCCAGCCTTGGCTTTTGGTGTCTCATACCTGCAGACCCTGGCCATATGATTGTACTCCTCTCTAGATGCTGAACCATTTTTTCATTGCTTATATGCTTCTTTTTTCTTTTTCAAAAGTTCCCTGATACCCCTGTTGAGCCAAGTGGGTCTCTTGGTCCCTTCCCCACTTTTTGACTGCATGGGAACGGCCTCTTTTTGAGCAGTAAGAATTGCCCCCTTAAGGAAGCTCCACCAATCCTGAACTCCCAACTCATTCAGTTGCTGGTCACGAAGGGCCTTTCTAACTAGACTCTGGAGTGTACCAAAGTCTGCCCTTCTGAAATATAGGACTTCTGTTCTGCTGGCTGAATTCCCAGCCTTTCAGTGGATGGTGAATCAAATCAGGTTGTAGTCACTGTTGCCCAGAGTACCTCCAATCTTTAAGTTGCATACCATGTCTTCCCCTTTGGTCAGCACTAAGTCCAGAGTGGCTTTACCCCTAGTCAGTCCTTCCACAGCCTGTGTCAAGAACAGGTTGTCAATAGCTGCCAGGAAGTTGGTGATCTGCTGGAGCTGGCTGAATGATCTTCCCAACAGATGTCAGGGTAGTTGAAGTCATCCATGACAATCAGGTCTTTAGTGCTGGCTGCCTCTGTCAGTTCCCTGGAGAATACCTAATTGCTCTCTTCTTGGTAGAGAGGTCTGTAGTATACTCATATCAGCTCCCCCTCTCCTAAACCCTCTTGTATCTTGACCCAGGGACCTCTCCCTGCAATCAAACATGGCCTGCAGGGAGGGATACCGCTCTTTCACATAGGGGGCTGCACCTCCTCCCTTCTTCCCAACCCAATCCTTCCTTATAGAGCCTATAGCCCTCAACGTCCACTGCCCAGTCATGTGTATCATCCCACCAGGTCTCTGTCAGCTCAATGAGGTCAAATTCCTCATTTGCCAGAAGGTGTGCCAGTCTATGCTTCTGGCATTCCCATTAAGACACCTGAGTTCACCCCTAGTTGCCTCAGGTTTACTGTCCCACTTGTATTACTCTAAGTAGATCTGAAAAGAAATTTTTAAACAAAGCTATATTGAGAAGATGAGGAATATTTTTGCATCCTTTCACTATTTTTTTTTTCTTAAATCTGATGCAGTTTATTTTGAAGCTTTTGCAAATTTCACTGGGCAAAACAGTTACAGAAAACAACTTATTTCTATAATCATTATCCACCACACTATCACTTTCATTAATTAGACTTGAGTACCTTTTTATTCCTGAGTAAATGATACCTTTTACTGTTACCTGCTGTGTAATTGACCATTGCAGCTTGCATCCGCTTCATGGAATATGTCAGGTTGCCTTATTTAACGTGTCACAGAATATGGTGTAATGGTATAGTGCCGCCTAGCAGAAAGAATGGCTCAAGTTGATAATCTAGTAATGTAAGGTACACAGATTTTTTTCTAGTGGGCGGTATTGAGTGAAGCAGGGCTGGCTGCTGGACAGTCCTTGTCTGACACTAGAATAATAGATGACAATAATTGACACCTGTTAAGAGCCAACCTTTGCACAAGGTGCAGCAGGAGGATAAAAGCAGGTATTTTGAACACACTGAAAGCAAACCAGAACCAAACTGTAGGATCTTTTAAACCTATCAGTAATTAAATATGCAGAGAATGAAATTAATTGAGTTCATCTCAGTCAGGTTCCTGAAATCCCTCTCCACTCTCTTATTTGAGTTGAGTAGGACTCCTATCCATAAGCTCCAATTTTTAATTGCTCTGCATATAGCAAGAATACCCACAAGTTGAAACTCATTTTACTGGGGATGGTGCATACAAAATTTAAATAATAGCAGAAGCAAATTTCATTAATTCATTCATGCTAAGATTTCAAAAGTGATGGATGACTTAAGGTGCCTCAGATTTGGGTGTCCAATATGAGACCTCTTAAAGAGGCCTGTTTTTCAGAGGCTTTATGAAAATGAGGAAGGGCCCTTTAAGATGTCTCACTCTAGACTCTGAAACACTGAGGAATGTCAAATCACTAGTAACTGTGGGAAAGCTTGGGATAACTAACAACAAGAAATAACTTACTTTGTAAGCCCTGGCCTACTGTCATTTTAATGCAGCCTGGTTATAATTCTCTGACTCAGCCTTTGCAATTTGCTTCTATGTCTGTATGTTGGCAAGTTGCTGAGAATCATTGGTTATGTCTACACATGCTGCTATGGCACCGTTGTTACTATGCCATCTTTTAGTACTTCCTTTTGTAAGTACTAAAAGACAGCACAGTAACAACCTGTACTATGCTGTGCACACTGCGGATATTTTTAGTCACTATGTCATTGTAGCGATGTACTATAATGTGCGCACAGCACATTGCTGTGGCAATGTAGTTGTGGCATTATGGGTTTTGCCTGCAGATGCTACATTGCCGTAGCACATTGCTCCAGCGACGTAGAGTCATATGTAAATGTGTCCAGTGTAGCATAATAGATTGTGTGGCAAATTGCAGCTCCCTGCTTTACCCTGTAGGATAGGTGTCCCTAGGCTTGTTATCAATCTGGGAAGCACACATGGTCATGAAAAGATCCATTCCAAGTAGAAAACTAAGCTTCCTCCATTAGTTTATAAATTTGTTGACAAAATGTTATGCAAAATAGCTACCGAAACCTATGAAACGGACTTGGGCATTGGGTTTCAGTAGCTGACGGTGAATGAATCTAGGAAGGTAAGAGGACCTCATTCCTGGCATGGTGGTGTTTGTAGGATCATGGTTAGTAAGGCTAAAAACAGATGTCTCATTTGTTCCAGGGAAAAACAAAAAACAGCTTCTACCAGTATTCAGACATCTGTGCCCATTGGCTTGAGACAAACCCTAAAAGGTTTGCAGGATAAGAAGTACCAATGTTTGTCCTAGGACATTCTAAAGTGTGTTTGAATGGCTGTCCTGGGATTGCATCATTGGATAAATAGCAGGATAGCAGCAGTGCATTCAGCCACTCGCTAAATCCCAATTAAAAAGGTGATGTATGTACATACTGATCTCATGACTTTTCTATTTCACGACAAACACAGGCACAACTTGACTTGGAAGAAATGCAACATCTGTTCCTACCCTTAGGGCCTTGTTACACAGTAATTTTGGACAGCTTCTGGAGCTCTTAACTCCTCAATTGTATGCACACTAACACCTTAAAGTGACTTCAAGCACTCATGCAGCTCCAAGTTAGGCCACTCCAAGGCAGGATTATCTCTTATCTGCACTACTGAGCTCTTGTTCCACTAAGGTGTGGTCACTCCCCACAAAAGTGCTGCCTGAGTTGAAGTCCTCCAGTATCCCAGGAGATCTCTCGCACCTCTGCCCATAAAGCAGGGATAGATATGGTGACCATATAGGACAATGTAAAATCCGGGACACTGCCAACCGCCCCCCACCCCCTTGCTCTCAAGTCAGTGATGCTGCTGCAGGCAGAGGTGGGGGTGGGGTGGCATGGTGCAGCTCTGGTATTCCTATTCTGGCAGCTAAGGGAGTCAATGACCCATTAATGACCCATTGTTTTTTACTCCACAGGTGTTAACAATCATCTCCCCTTTTTAGCAGTCATTCCACAAATCAAGCTAACCTATTTTAGGGTAATTTTTCTGTCTACTAGGGCTTCCTATTTCACAGCTAGTATCACTCTGCCTCCCCACCCTGCACCCCAACCTCAGAATCCTTGTTTTAATTTTTACTGGCTGGCTGGGACTGGCCTCTGAAATCTGGCACTGTTTCAGCCAAAATGGACATATGGTCACTATAGAGATAAAAGCCTGTCCTAGCTCACCAGCCCTCTAAGCTAAGTACAGACAGTCAAAAAGAACAAGGCTGAATCCATTTAGTTTTTGCAGGTTAGGCTAAACTGTACAGATTAAATTGAAACAGAAGCAAACAGCCAATTACCTTTGATTCAGGAAATGCAGCCACATGCCTGCAGTGGCTCAAGCCAGAAGCTGGGGGAGGGGGCACTAGATCAGGCTCTCTGGCTGTGCGTCCACTTCCTCTTCCCACTGCTCCTGAGATCTCTGGGATTTGCAGTTCACAATTACAGCAGCAGGACTCTGCACAGTTGTGCATCACTTCCTTTTCCTGCTTCCAGGTGCCTCTGGGATTTGTAGTCCAGAGTTGCAGCCAGCAGTAACTTTGAACAGGGGTGTTTAACCCCCTTCCCTGGCCCCAGACAGGGTTTGTTTGCAGGGTGCAGTTCCCTCCTGCAGACTAGGCTGCATACCCAGCCAGCCTTGTCCCTTCAACCCTCTTGTCAGCCAGCCTTCACTGCTCCAGCTAGGGAACAGAGGGGTGGGGCCGGCCCTGCTCTCTGGAGCAGACAGTACAGTCCAGCAAAGCATGCTGGGATGCCAGGGGACTGTGATTTAACTTGAACCAGGAAGGGGTCTGGGACAGAAGTTTCATAAAATGGTGTGACCCAAATCAGTTAAGTCTGATACTATGTTCAACCAGGTTTATTTTAAATCAGTTTCAGCCATTTTGAAACTGGTTTATGTGCACTGAGCTTCTGTTTTGTTACAGATTTAGACCAGTTTCTGACCACTTAAACCAGTTTATGTGTAACTTCTGCCCCTAGCCCTAGTGGCAGCTCCCAGCTACAGCTCTTAGTCCTGCCCCTGCTCACCAGGCCGCTAGAGGCAAACCACAGCTGTCTGAGGACTGTCAGAGAAGGTTTCTAGACTAGGGTGTGACTGCTCCAAACTCCAGACTAGCACTAACTCTGATCAACATTTGCGCAGCTCACAGCATAAGGTGTAACAGGGCCCTTAGAGAAAACAGAGTATGTTTTCCTTCATTTGGCACAGCCTTGGCAGGTGGTTGGACCAGGCTTCTGTTGCTGATAGAAAGGAAAGTCTTGCTCTTCTCTAATCCTGGCACTAGGTGGCACTGTATTACAATGCTACATCCATGCAACTTTCTGCTCCTAGCTTAACTCCGCCTAGTTCTAGTTCACTACTGGCTAGAGAAGATAGTGGCATATGTATTATGGTGTAACCTTTCAAGTAGTGAAGTGCGCTACCCATTAAGACAAAGAGCCACATTAAGACAAAGAGAAGGATATTCATGGAGTAAGTGGGATAGGAATTGGAAGGAAGGAGGAGGTCAGAGCTGAATGTAGACACAATCCTATCTCCTTCCTTCTCCAGGAAAGGTGTGAGAAATTCAGAAGTATTGTCTTCAGTGCCTGCTAACTATGGGCCATCCAATGAGTTGAAATAAACATGAGTGCTATTAAGAACCCCGCACCCATCCTAATGCTTGGATCAGCTTGTGAATTCTGAAATTCATAGCTTACAATTTGCTGTGCTGTTCATGTTTATAGGATGCTGTGAGAGCAAGTTGTCTGTCTAGAGATTCTAAAAGGAAACACTTTAGGCCCCAGGAAACACATTTCTTGGCAGGACACAAAGTGGTATATTGTTACATGCCAAAAGGATGCATCTTGTTTGCCCTAATAACTGGCAGCTGTTGCATTTTGTGAAGGCAATATTTCTTTCCCGCACCTCTGCAGAAACTGGCTGCAGATTACAAGCAGAAACACAAGAAGAGAGGGGCACCATGCACTGACAGTGGTGGCAACTGACTGATGCTCTTTCTTATGACAAATCTCCCTTGCCAAAAAGAATGCCACGTGAACTAGAACCAAAAGCACAGTCGCACGATCACTTGATCTTTCTAATACGGACAACCCTGTACTTGGAGCAATAAAAGACGCTTATCCTGGCTGGCAGAACATTGAGGTGAGAGAGTCGGTGATACTCCAGAAACTCAAATCCATCTTTGTGTGAGGGCTAAGAATTCCAGACCATTTGTCATCCATTGGTAATCAGGGTTGAACAGAGGAATCTACACCTGGCCCAACCACAAAGATCATGGAACTTTGCTATGCTGGATGGTTTCTCCAAAGTCGTAAAAACTTTCAGATATTCCTGAACTAATTTTGGGATTTGGATGGATGGGTTTCTTGAGCTATACAGGTGCAAATGATTCAGCCAAGGCAATTCCAGTGTAATGAAGTTAATATTAACTCCATTAATATACATGCCTGACTGAACCACTAAGGCATATGAATGGACACATACACTGGACCCATAAATACTACTGTTAGTGGGATGCACACTGTTGGGTTGTTCTGGAGCTATGTCCCTTTTCATTACGGGCAAGGTGAAATTTCCTGCAGTACAGTTCCAGATACCTCTTTGAGAGTTTAAGTAATGGGTTTTCCTTGCTGTGACCCAAAGCTGCACCAAGATTCTGGTCTGATTCTACAGCCAGGTAACAGCATACTGCACCATGAGTTTATTTGCTGGGTGATGTTCTCTTTATCAAACACAGGAGATGAGTAAAGCTATTGAAGCTGCAAAAGAGGCTCAGTTGAGATATATGAGGGTCAGAGCAAGGTAATATACTGGAAAAGGTGTTTTGAGGGCTTGTGGAAAGAGCTATCATGTATTGTATTGTAATGTATTTTCAGGCACAAAGCACCCTTTCTTAGGGCACTGATAAAAGATATCATAAAAGACTTTTGCCTCTTGTACATTGTCTGGACCATCACAACAACGCCCCAACCCTACTGTAAAGAAAAAGTCTGAATTGTATAGAGACATCAGTGAGAGAAAAGTCTGAGAGCACTAGGGCTGTGCGAAATTTTGCCAGCTGTTTTGTTTTGATGCTGTTTCGACTCATTTTGAGCTTGAAACAGTGACATCAAAATGAAACAGAGGGCTTCAAAACAGCCTCAAAATGGAACGAGGCCATTCAAAATGTTTCAAAATGTTTTGAGTTTCAAAGCAGCAGTCCATCCAGGTGGTGGGAGGCAGGGGAGAGCCAGGGCTGAGCTCCCAGCAGCTCCACACAGTCCCATGTGGCTCATCCTGGCAGGGAACATAGCCCTGGCTCTCCCCGCCTTCCACCACCAGGCTGCACTCCCTGGGGCTGGCAGAGCCGATCGGAGCACAGCGCCAGCTCTGCCTGCCTCCTGATGCTGGGCTGCACTCCAATCAGCTCCACCAGCCCCATACTTCTCAGCCCAGTGGTGGGATGCAGGCAGAGCCAAGGCTACGCTCCACCTCCTGCCACTGCACTGAGTTCCGCGGGGCTGGGAGCCGATGGGCGCAGAGCCCGGTAGAGGGAGGCAGAGCACAGCCCCAGGGCTGCACTCCTCCTCCCTCCACTGGGCTGCAAGCCACTAGGAACCCAGCCCGGTGGAGGCAGGTGCAGAGCAGCCCCCAGGCTGCACCTCGCGCTCCTACACTGGGCTTCAGGCCGCTGGGACCCAGCCCAGTGGAGGTGTGTCTCCATGCCTGCCTGCACTGGGCTGGGTTCCCAGCAGCTTGAAGCCCGGTGCAGGCGGGTGGTAGGCAAGTAATACATGTTATATCCAACTCTTGTGGGAAAGAAATGACAGTGGGGAAGTCTGCAGTAAAGAAGTCTGAAGGGAACAGGGAGAAGTGTTGAGGTGATGTCAGAAGAAAGGGCTGAGTGTGAGACACCTGAAAAGAAGTCATATTAGAAAGAGGATACAGATGAGCGGTGAAGAGAAGGCTGGGGAAAGACAGCCTGGAAGAAAAGACAGAGTTAGAAGGAAAGATTTAGAGTTAGAAGAGTGGAAGGAAATCTGAACAGGGGTGAAGTGAAAGAGAAACCAAATTATTTTAGATTTTTTTCAGAAAACATACAAGCTAGGCGTGAATAGGTATATTCCAGTAAATGATGGAAGTGTAACAGTTCTTGTGCCCCTGGCCTAGTTGTAAGGGTGCTCCAGTGACAGGTCCCTGTGGGGTTGCTGCACTGAATTCTCTAAGTGGCCACCTGCATGCTGATCATTGCTAGTACAGGGCAGCAGCACAATCAACTGTTGGGGTTTGTTCAGAGATTCTTCTTACCCTCTCCTTCTCTCTGCTCTGTGGGCTCGTGCGCACATGAATACAGTTTCAGGTTACTGCTTTGACATTTAAATCTGTAAATGGCCCGAGTCCCAAGTCTCTTGTTGTGCTTTCGACATCAGGCATACCTCCTCAGATTTGCTTGTCAGAGGGGATGAGTTTTTTTTGATCCCATGGGCTTTGCTTCCGGGGCAGGTTGCTTTGAAGTGTGAGGATCCTAGTCTCTTTGTAAAAAGTCTTCAAAGTGCTGGGTTTTTTTGTTTTTTTAATATGCTTTTGCAAAGGCCCTGTTTCTGAAATATTTTCATTTGTTTTATGGCCTGAGCCATTGTTTACAGTGTATATTACTGGAAGAGTATTGAACAGCTTGGCAGATAAACCCATAAGAAACAGGTCTTTTATTATTCTTGCTTGTGCTACCTTGTGGAAGATTAACTAACTGTTGAACATCTGCAACCTATTTTCAGGGAGACAGAAAAGCCTTGCGACTGCAAAACTGCAGAAAGCAAGAATGCAAGAAAGCTAGTGTGTCTTCTGTAGAAATTTTAATTTACTAGACTCATTTGAAAACCTTCCTGATGCCTGGTGCTCTAGCTTGCATGTCTATAATTGGCCTGAGCAATGCATGCCTGCTTATTTCTTATATTATGAAATGCATTACTCCTATGCCGAAGGTCATGCTGTTTAATAGATTAATTGTTCAGTGCTGATAGTAGCAGGTCTTAGGCTTTAAGCAGGTGCAGTACGTTGACCTTGTAAATGTAACATCTGGGTTTTCCTATTTTAACATATGATCTTTTTATGGAATCTGTCAAACTGCTGGGATTTCACATAGCAGATGGGAATTTTATGTCCATATATATATAACACTATATATAAAATAAACACTGAAAGAAGCAGGGACTAATCCAGGGAATACCTTCACTTATCAGCTTATAAATGATTCTGCATTATCTTCCATGATGGCTTTTGTGACCTTTACCCTTTCCATCACCTTCAGCACAGATATTGCCAACTGACCTGGTTATCACATGCACTGCACTTTCAGCAGGGAGAAAATGTGATTTTCTTTACTGTTTGTTCAACAAGCTTCATTATAAATGTTTTGTGTTGGATTGTCACGGCGCACCTTGCTGCCCCGCTCCTAGAGAGGGGAAAACTGCCAGAGGAAAAGCTCTGGTAGTGCATAAGGAGCCCTAGCAGTGATTAGGGAGCACAGCTGTGAGTTGCCGGGGCAACTAAGGAGAGTCAGCTGCCGGTAGGAGGCAGGGCCTGGCCCTTATAAAGCCCAGGGCTGAAGCCAGGCTAGCAGTTCCCTGCGAGCAGTCAGAAGCTCTCTCAGCTATGATACTAGAAGTAGTAAGAACTGTAAGTACTGCTTGAGCAGAGTTACAGAACACAGCTCAAGCCTCCCGAGCTGCCGTGTTAAGTTATAGCCAGATGGCTTCAATTTGTGTTACAGCCTAGGGGCTTGTGGTTTTGCTTTGGCGTTGTTATTTATTAGACCGGTGGTTTGGGTGAGGCTATAGGGGTTGGAGGAGGCCTCATTGGGGATTCACAACAGAGGGTGAGGACCCCAGCGCCTGAGTGGGCGCAGCATACTCATAGGGACCCACAGTAGTGTGGGGGTCCTAGCGCTAGTGAGGGTGCAGCGTATTCAGGGGGAACCCACAGCGACATGTGGACCCTGGCGCCAGTGAGGGCGCAGCTTACGGGGTGCTTAGACCCCAGCCCCAGAGAGGGGGCGTTTGAGAAGCCCCAGTATGGGCGTAGCAAGCCCTAGAGAGGGGCAACTTTGAGAAGCCCAAGTTGGGCACAACGAGCCCCAGGAAGGGGCAGCCTTTTTAAGAAGCCCAGTATGGGCGTAGCAAGCCCTAGAGAGGGGCAACTTTGAGAAGCCCAAGTTGGGCACAACGAGCCC
>NW_005842156.1:1029-9572 GCF_000455745.1 Alligator sinensis | reverse complement strand
GAGAGACGGGCAGGAATATGGACAGAGAGACACACCAACATCTATCCCATCTGCAAGGCTTGGGGCGTGGTATTAGAAGTTGGTTGGAGCCATGCGTAGCCCAAAAGGCTAGGGTGCCTGGGAAGCACCCATCATACAGGGAGACCCCCGGTGGGTCCAGGAAAACACGGGGACAGAGGTCCCAGCTAACTGTGCCCAAGAAGACATGAGGCAGCCTCCCAACTTTATCTAACAGCCAAGACGTGGCGGGCGAGAATCTGAGGGTGCCCTTGGGCCGACTTGACACGGAGAGGGGGGCCTCAAGGAGATCATGCTCCTCCTGCAGGAGCCCGCCGTGACATGGATCACACACAAAATTATACTAGTGAATTGGGGTGCACCAATTCACACGCCAGAAACTTTAAATAAAATTTGTTCCAACTGAAATTCCTTCAATTCTTTTAAAAATAATGATGACGATGGTGATAATGCCACCCAATAAGTAACAGATGAGTGTTCATTCCATTACGCAATATGTTTTCATAATCAAAAGAAAAAAGAGAACCTGCTCCTAGACCTTGGGTGCCAGCACAAATAGAATATGTCCTACTTTGGTATCTGGAGTTTCTTTCATGTTATGCACAGCACAAAACTGAACCCATCACATATAGACAGAATCTTGTTCCAGTTCTTTTAACTGGCAATAAAATTGCAACATCTGCAGCAAATGCAGCCACTTTAGATCAACAAGCAGAAAACCAAGCGATCAAACCCTGCAGCCAAAAAGCTGGCCCATCAGTGATGTGAATGTGCTAATTCAGTGCAAATGTTAAAGGGAGAGCTGTAGCAGTTAGAAGATAAATATTCCCCTCTCTGGGATGAAATGGCTCCTAAAGGTACAGAAAATGTTAGTAATGGAGAAGCTGATACATTAGCTCAAGAACAAACTGAATAGATGTATTGTAACCTGGTCCTTGTTCCATTAGATATGTATAACAACTGTTGACAGATGCAGCCTTAATATCCACATCCTTTGGCCACAGATCAGTATCTCCTTTCATGATGATATTCCTTAATGGGATGGAAAAATTAATGGTGGGGATTTGGATACAAGTGGAATCCAGGGGCCATATAAAACTTGATGTAGCAGTTGTATAAGTGATAAAATGATAGTGGCCATTGTCACTCTGCTATTTATGCATTTTGGTTTAATGTCTGTAATTCTTATAACTGCTGCTTTCCAAAGATGTAAAGTGCACATTGGGAAAGCTCTGATTTATTTTTAATACTCACATTTACAAAACAGAGTTATAATGAGATTTCCTTTTTACAACAGCAGTGTATGACCATATAGTATATATGAAGGGGGAAAAAAGCAGCAAAGCTAAAACATACATGTTTGAAAACCACAGGATAATATAATAATCCTCAGTGAAAGACAATTAATAAAACACTTGGCATGTGGTAGAAACATGAGATGCTCGTAAACAAACAGCAGGAGTTGAAAGGGTAAAGGAGAAATAACAAATATAATCAGGGTCCCTTTTTGTGGTGTTTTCATATGCATCTGCTTATCATTCTTGCAGAGTTTTGCCAGCAGCTTTCTTCAGCTAGAATTGGTCATTCCTTTTTAAAAATCTCAACAGTGTTTTAGTGTATTACAAATGTATGACTTGTCCTCCTTTTATGGAAGACTAAAGCAATTTGGATGGAAGAAGATGTCTCTCCGATCCTTTAAGAACTGTCTTCTCATTATTAAAACAAAATTGTTTTACAGCTTTGAAATGCTTGCATAAATAGGTTTTATTTCTGATTTTCTACTAAGCACTGGAAATCTAGAGAGTGAGCCTATTCACCTGAGAGTTCCAGCCTAATAGTGCAGACCCAAGAGATTACGATACTTATCTGAACTCCAACCCTTTTAAATATTTGCTTTTGTCTTCTAACTCATACAGCAGAGCTTTTTAAAATACCAGCTCACATAAACTGCATCATTAGCACAGAATTCCCTGTATAATGAACAGTAATCTAGCAGAATTGTTTGACACTAATCCTTGTTCCTCATGATAAATCTTCTGCATAGCCATTAAGTTATAATAATATTGTACAGTTAAGCTATTAAAATAAAAAAGAAACCAAACTGTTCCCTGTCATTTTAAAATTATATTTTGATGGACAATATGAAAACAGGAATAGTGATGGGGATATTTTTATTCTCATCCCTTATTATTGACCTTGATCTTCATTTCAAGCATTCTGCCCAAATATCAAAGGATCATAATGCAATAAAGGATGACAAGAAGCCCAATTGATAAAAGTATGTATTAAGTCTGGCTGAACAAAACATTCCACTATAACAGAAATCCATCTTAATGTCAATTTAGGGAAAAAAATAATGGATTTAAGCAAAGTAAAATACATTTCAAAGGATGGATGGCTCCAAATTTTAAAATTGGGTCTGAAGTACAGTAGCAGTCACAGTTCAATGAACGTATACATAGCATCCACAAAAGTCTGCATTCAAATGTGCATTATTCATCCATTAAAATATCATCCACATTACCTATCAAATTTGTATAGGACTAGTGGCACCTGGTACTTTACATAAAATATACAAACAGTGTAACTGTAAGCAGTGCCACTCTGTCCAGTTTATTTGGTAGCACCCCACTTTCTCTTTATTCTCTAGTGCATTGGGCGTCTGGCTCTGCTGGCCCTTGGGCAATACTTCTGAACAACTAGTGTGCTTCAGGCAGCAACATGCTTCGTTCTTTCTGTCAACCTCAGCTTTAACTTTTTAATGTTGCATGTCTTTGAACAACAACTGTGCTAGTTTTAGTGGGGAGCCGAATTTGTCTCAGCCTTGAGATGCCAGTAGTTTCTGCTCACCATTTACAAAGAAGGCTTGTAGAAGCCTTTCTTCCCCTGCAGTGAACCTGGGAATGGCTTCTAATCTTCAGGGACAAGATGAGACTGCAAGTACCAAATGCCACTGTGTACTGTCTGGCCCTGCTTAACTGCTTGCTCCCCTTTGGCATTTGCCCAGTATATGAATCTGTTTTGCTTTCAATTTTTGCTTTGAGATTTTGTAAGGGAAAAGTTAGATGTGGCCAGATGTAGACATAGTCCAGGCATTATTTCTTGCACTCTATTAAATTCATGCCTAAAATAATAGCACCAGCAATACCCCAAATAGTTAACATTCTACTGTTTTTGTGCTTATATTTAACATAGGTGTATGTAGGTTTAGGTGCACAGAGCCAGATTCTCAGAGCTGGTGTGCACGTTGGCAAACCCTTATTTGTTCCTAATATATGAGTCCAAGTAATGGGTAGTTATTTGTGTGCACCTTTTTTTCTAAGTACAGACAGTCAAAAATCCTGAGACAGAATTGATTCAATCTTTGCAGGTTTTTCTGAGCTGTGTAAATTGAACTGATAAAGAACAGAGCAGATGTTTACTTTTGGGTTGGGGAAGGCAGGTGGAGGCCTGCACTGGCCCAGGCCAAAAGGTGGGGGGCACTACAGCTTGCTGGCCATTGCTGGCTCTCCCTGATTGGGTAGGTGGCACACCCCCCCCAACCCCCTCCTGTCCCCCACAGAGGGGAAACAGTTTCTTGTCCCAGCTGGCCCCAGGCCAGCCTGGGATCTCCCTGAGCCCTGGTCTGCCTAGCTGCAGGGGAGGGGCTGACCAGGGTAATTCTTGCCCCCCACTGTTCCCAGGCCAGGCTGGTACAAGTCACTGATGCACAGGGGGGAGGGAGAAAGGAGTCCCTGTTCCCAGACCTGGCCCCCAAGTCCTGGTCCATTTGGCTACAGGTGAGGAGTGTTTGATTCTCCCTCCACATGGCCGGGCATCATCATCAGCTGGTAGGACACACTGGATGGCCTAGGAGGCTTGCACCGTGCAGTGAGGACAGGAGCTCTCCATACAGGGAAGGATCAGGCTCTGCTTCCTGGCTCATACCTTCTGGCCACCCAGCATATCTTGCTAGCTGCTGCTGGTGCTTGGCTCTGGTGGGATGCACTGGGCAGCCTAAAAGGCTTGCACTGGGCAGCAGAGCCTGATCCTTCCCTGTAAGGAGGGCTCCTGCCCCTGCTGCTGCTCAGTGTGAGCCCCCCAGGCCACCTGTCCCTCTGGAGTCTGGCATCAGCAGCAGCCAGTGAAATGTGCTGGGCAGCCTGGAGGCTTGTGCTGGGCAGCATGGATGGGAGCACTCTGTAAAATGATGTGGGGGATGTCCCCTGCCATTCGACTCCCCATGCTGGTTTGAAGTTGAGACTGTGTGATAGTGAGGCTCAGTTCCATTCCCACCTCCCACTTGTGGGTCAGAGGCAGAGGCTTGCCAGGGTGCAGGGCTGTACAGCCAGTCTAGCCTGGGGCAGGAGGAGGACCCTTGTGGTGCGGCCCCTCCTCCCCAGCTAAACAGACCCCAGCTGAAGTGGGGAGCCTGGTCTAGATCGGGAGTTCCTTTACCTTGTCTCCCTGCAAACCCTGCTCTCTGACAGCCTGTGGCGGGGCCAGCCCACTTGGCCAGAGCAAAGGAGTACTGGCAGAGGCTAGCCTGCCCACCTGCAAAGGCTCCTGGGAAATGGGACTGTGACCTAACTTGAGTCAGGAGGGGATCCAGGACCGAAATTCTATAGACTGGTTTAACCTAAATCAGTTAAGTCTGATACTACATCCATCCAGGTTTATCTTCAACCAGGTTCAGTCATTTTGAAACAGGCTGAACTTCTGTTACAGGTTTAAACTGGTTTATGTATAACTTCTGTCCCTAGCCTATGTGTCTCCCATGTAGTGGTTTTTGCAGACCAGACTTGTGGAAATGTGGACTCATTGGTAACTGTGCTTACTTTTATTGTAATATTGGGTCCATTCTGCATTTTTTGCAGGTGATGCAAAGTCCTTCAGTATTCCAATTCTGGGAGAATTAGACTCATAGGGTACATTACAACTTTTTTCTTTAACCTGTGATGTCACTGTAGAAGCCTTAATGTGTTGGTCATCAGTGACTAAAATATGGGGCTGTATATTTACTAATTACATAATATATAGGAAGATGTATAAGTTACTTCTGCCCACTATTAATTTTATTCTAAAACAAAGCCAGAAATACTCAGATTTCTGTGCTAAATTCAGCCATACTTAACATGCAGGGCTATTATATGGGCTTCCTGCTATTCTTTATTGCTTGCAAAATCTTTTGATGCTTGGGCAGAATTTTCAAGCAATGAAGCTCAAGGTCAGTGGGAGGAAAATAAAAATACTCACATTACTATGCCTGCTTTTTATTTGTCCTTGAAAAAGTTAAGTGACAGGGAGCCATTTGGTTCTTTTTTTCCTAAGGTGATAGCAATGTCAGTGTGGCTTTCTAGAAATATATTTTAAAATGTTTACCAGAATACAGCTATTTGTATGATACAGATTTTAAAAAGAAAATGTGGCTTGTTAGTGGGGTGAAGGATCAGATTTTGAACAGAATAAGATAAGCAAAACAGCAGCATATTGTATAATTCATCAAACATAGATTTAGTTGAAAATTAGAATAATATAACTTTAAAGAAATATTTCATTTTGCTCTTAAAAGGACTAGTGACAAATCTGAAGTTCAGTTGCTGCTTAATCAAAGAAATATCAGATCTCGTGTTACTTTGGGAGGCATAACTCCTCCTGGCCTTAATAGGAATTTTGCATGTGCAAGTAATATTAAATTGAATTATACACTGTATTATGAGGCTCTGTTGGGTCTAGAGGACATAATAAAAATACGGCGCAACCCTTTCCTTATAACGGCAAACACACGGACTAGTTGGGGGATAAATATTACAAATCAGGAGAAATGTATGGTAGCATCTTCCCCAGGAAAACTGCAATAAAACAAAAGCAACCAAAATGTTACTAGTAATCCATAGTAAGTGAGTTGTGACTATATTTAATCATGTTAAATCTATTTTCTACAACTCTGCCTGTATGAATGCAATCAATTTAATTTTTGCATTGGTTTAAAGAATGTACATTACCTAGATGATACATATGCTTTAAGCATTATTCAGTTACTACTTTTCTCTTTTCTATGCTATGCACATCCAATTTTATATATACACACACACACACACACACACACACACACACACACACACACACACACACACACCCCTCCCCCCCCCGTATGGTTCACGATACAGAGACATCGCTACTGCCAAGGGGTTTCAAAGTAACCGAGTGAACTGGAGAACCATAGGGTTGGCAGGGACTTTATCCCCCCTCTGCAAAAAACTATAAATAGGTGTCCTAAACTTCAGGAAATTTTGTTCCAAGTGATTGAGAATTCTGATTGAATGTGCTCTCCTTCATATTAGGCCCTCACTCATTTTGTCAGGGAAGTTGAGTACCAAAAGTTACATCGTTGCCAAAGGATCAAGAAGAGCTGCTTTACCTGCTAAAGGTCAAGCTGATCATTTTTAGTTGCTGCCAGCTACTAATTTGATGAGCCTGCATGTAAAGCAGAAGTAATAGAACATTTTTGTCTCATGTTCCTTAATTTTCAACTCTGAGCTGTGCTTACTATACTGAGAAGAGCACTGGCATTTTTATAGGAACTTTTAGTTTAGAATCCCAAACTCAAGATAGATAGAAACAATTTTTGATAACTTTATGAAGATGACTTTAAAAAAATCACTAGTCTAGAACAATCCTTAATATTTTCCACAGCAAAGAAAAACTTGAGACTTAAGCACCTTGAAAACTAGGACATTGCAATAAAAGTGAAATTGTGCTTCTCAAAGCAGAATATCGATTTGCCTTACACAGCATGTAAATCACTCTTCTATAATGTTGTACATTTATGGAGTTCTATTGTAAACTTTACACCTTCTTAAAGAACACGCTACCATATACTTGTAATAGGAATGAGCCTATTATGGGCTGCTGTGCAAATAAGAAATCTGCATGCAGAGTACCAAATATATTCATACAAATTCTGTACAGTATCTTAAACTGTTTTTAACATTTCGATTTAATGGAATATATTTCTAAATATGAATCTAATTTAAATACTGTTTAAATTAGTCCTACAATTAAAATACTCTAGACAACTGTTAAAAATATAATTTAGAGAGTGCTCATGCACTTGTATTTAGCTGGACTTGATGATTCCACAGGTATTTTCTATTTCTTAGATACTTTTGGACATACTGTGACATTTGATACTTAATCTTGCTAGCCACACATCCATAGCTGGGACTGATTAAGGAGTCATGTCTCTGAGTACAGAGGGAGTGTACTATCTCTATTCTTCTGGAAAGCTTACTTCTTTTTTCATAGTCAGGCAGTTTATAGGCTAGCGAGGAGCCTGAGTTTGCAAGGCCATGTTGCCAGCTGCACTCAAACCATTTGGAGCTATTAGGAAGAAGCAGCCTCAGCACTCCAACATATGCAGAGATTGGTAGTGTGCTGCCCCTTGTGTAAAGGTGTAAGTAGAAAGACTTAATCATTAAGAAAGAAAAGGTGCTGAATTCCACCTTCATATTTTGCAGACAATTATATTCAAAATGCTTTAGATTTCTATGCTGCATCACTATCATGGAGTCTTCCTTTCAAAGTGCTGTGATACTCTAAACCATGGGTTTAAAATAAAGTGTACAGATTAATATGAAGTGGTCCAACCCCACAGATTTGCTGGGCAACTCATACACCACATTCACCCATAATGATGCATTACAGGCATGGGAAAGGGCTTGAAACAAATTGTGGCCTCCCTGAGGCTCTAAGCAATATAAACCCATCATAGAGTTCTTCTGTGCATCCTTCCTACAGGTTATAGTACAAATGCATTAGATTTTAGACATAAGGCTTAAAATTAGACATGATGCTTTATTTTTGCAATATGCTTCTGTATTCAACATGGCTTGCTAACAGCTTCTGCATATAGGTTAAAGACAGCTTTACACATAGAGTTTCACAATCACACCTGTTCAATGACCTAAAATTACATGAAGATAAGGGGTTACTAAAGGACATTGAGTTTACCACAGCTTCCCCAACACGCATGCGCCTTCATCTATTCCATAATAAGTTGAGTCTAACTTAAAAGGCCCTGCCATCCTGTGGAAACTTAGACGTAATGGTAAAATTGTGAAACTGCCAATAGTTGTAAGACACGTTACAGCTCTTTGTTTAGGTAAGCTATAAAAGACCCTCAGACAAAGACTGGGGGTCAACTCTGCTTTGGGTTACTTAACCCCTTTGTCGACCGATTGTGCAATCAATAAACTTTATAATGGACTCAGCCTGAGTGTGACTCCCTCCTTGAGGTATTTGGGAAAGGCCTCCAGGGGCACGAAACTAGCAATTTGTGTAACAATTTGGCGAGCCAGCCAGGAGAACGCCTTTGGAGCTACTCCGAGGGTCAGGCGACGAGAACGGCGAAGGGGGTCGTGGGCGTGGCCACCAGACCAATTTGGAGTCTGCCACGGTCCCCGGGTACGTGAGTTGAGACACCCGGAAAGTTAAAGGCTATCCTTTAAAGGAGTCAACCAGGCTGAGTGGGTCCGAAGAGAAGG
>NW_005842156.1:0-754 GCF_000455745.1 Alligator sinensis | reverse complement strand
AGTCTGAACATTAGCCCCGGGGACTTTGTTCATTTAGAAACATGAGCCGCTGACCAGGTCTGGGACTAAGGCTGAGTCTAGCCGCCCCGATTCTGCCTCACAAGGTAGTGTTGAACGCAAGGGGGCTCAGCTGGAACCTCGTGACCCAGTGGACAGGTGTCTGAGTGATTTTTGTCTTTTCCAAATCCGTTGTCCCAATATCTTCTGTCAAGGGCAGGAGTGAAAGAATCCCTTTTGTGTTTCCCTTCCTCCTTCCACTGTATGAGCCGGTGTCGCGTCAGTAGCCTTGGGTCTGGGCAGTAAAGACTGCGGGGCAAGGCACTGAGCAGCCCGGACGTCCTAAATAAGCCTTTCCTGTGTCTTTTTGTGTGTTCAAAATCATGGTGACTGGATTCGAACCTTATTAAATACAGGTCAGTTTAAAACCTTACTGCCAGCTAGAATTTTGTCTGGTAAAGGATCCTATTTTTGTGTCTGAAAACATACGTTGTATTTGAGAAAAAACTGCTCAAGGTGCCCTCCTCCGACAGCACGTTGGGCTTGTCCTAAATTAACTAGGACACTGGGAGGAAGCCCCGGGTCCTCTTTAATTCTGATAGTGAGGGAAGATCTGACTCAAGGGTTAAGGTGCAGGGATGAGGTTAAAACGCCACCGGACACAAACCAAAGGGATGGGAAAGGGATAGCTGACGCAAGCCATTCTAAAACACCTCCCCTGTATGAGGAAAAAAAGCTGCAAAAGACTGAGGGGGCA
>NW_005842155.1:2183728-2186855 GCF_000455745.1 Alligator sinensis | reverse complement strand
TTATCTTGCTACATATCAAAGTCATTTAAAGCGGAATATGCTGCCAAGTGTGTAAGCAGCAACGCCATTAAAGCAGAATATGCTGTCGAATGTGCAAACAGAAACGCCATTACAGTGGTGCAAAAGGGCATTTAAGCTACTTTAAATGCTAAGATTTTGGCATGTACAAAGGCCCCTAATGTCCAGTAGTGCATTGCATGGTTTTTAAGAGACAATACACTGTGGACTATTTCACTGCGCATTAGCATAATGTCACTTTTTATGTGACACTTTAACAAGCATTAAAATAGTCTACTGCACATTAAAGTGCATGTGTAGACTCGCCCACTGATAATGAAATGAGTACGTCAATAACATGCTTTGCAGAGCAAAGCGGCACACTAGACCAGAACAACACTGAACAAGTTGAATAAAGCAGTTGAATCAGAGCCACCATAAGCAAACACAATCCTTGAAAATGATTTTCAATGTGGCCTTTACATGCACTCTGCAGAGCTATGTTCACCCCATTGTGTTACATGTAGCAGTATCTTAAAGAGGGATGGGATGTCACTCTAATCTCCCTACTGTTACACTGCCAAGTGCTGGCTTTGTGGCCATTTCCCCATGGTTGTGTGCTTGAAGAGTTGTTTTCTGTTCTCTATTTTTCTTTCCATGCAAGTTTTAAGAGTTGATATATCAAAAGACCACAAAAAATAAAGAGTTTTACAATCTCATCTTGTGTGGGCATCCAGCATGAAATCTTTATTTATGAAATATGCACGAAGAACCTGGTGGCCACCGTTCTACTGAGCCCCATGAGTCATTTTGTGAAAGAGAATACAATGTCATTGGAAGGACTCACAGTGTCACTCTGACTGACTTTGTCATCAGGTTATTTATTTATTTTACCATCAACAAATTGGAACATAAGGTGTGCAATGCAACAGAAGTCCTGCTGTTTGCAATGACCTGAAAAGTCACTCTGATACTTTTGCCATAGCATGATACAAAAACATAACTCCTTATGACACCTGGGACAGTTATTTTGCATGAACATACTGGTTAATGAGAGTTATTTTTAATCTGCATTGTTCAAACTTACAGGGGTGTAGGTTGTAGCCGTGTTGGTCTAAGGACATAGGCAGACAAGGTTCTTTGGGTGAATCTGATATCTTTTATTAGACCAACTTAAAACTTGTCATTCATGTTAGCTGGGGATGGGATATATGCTAATCTGATCATTTGCTGCCAGATCATTTACAGAGGTGGATCTATTTGTATAGGTTATTTTCATATCTCCCAACCCCCCTCCCCAGTTAAACTTAGAAGTGTACTTACATTCAGATTCTGTGGCATGCCAAGCATTTCTTATGATATGGTAAGCTGTCCTCAGGAGGCGGGGAAGGAACCAGATAGCCAACCAAATTAAAGATATTCTTCTTTAACAGGAGCTTTTATTGTCCCATCTATTATCACCAAATGGCATACTGCAACATCATACTACCTTTGTATTGTATCCTAAGATTGCTTTCACGAGCTCTGTATAGCATTTTTAAGGTAGAGTGGGAAATGGGAAAGACCACAAAGGGAAAATGAACATTAGACATTTGAAAATACTTACATGGATACTAGTGCTGCTGTATAAGATTATGCATCATATATAGTATTATAGGAAAGTAGGGCTGGAAGGGACCTCCTGAGGTCACCTAGTCCAGCCCCTTCCTCAAGGCAGAATCACCCCTGACTCAACCATCCCAGAAAGCCATAGTTAGCTGTATTAGTCTGAAGTCAATAAGAAGGCAGGGTATATTTGCACTGTATAGACTAATCAAAGTAGATATATATACATAGTGCTAATTTCATGACCTGTAGTTTACTTCATCAGATGCTGTGAAAGGACATGCACAAAGTAGAATATACGAAAGAGTGAGGAAATCCCCGCTTCCTTGTCTTTTGTAATCTAATTTCTCCCTCCTCCTCATACTCTGCTTTCTGCAAATCCTTTCATAGCATCTGATGAAGTGAGCTACAGCTCACAAAATCTTGTGCTAAACTATCCCAGCCAAGTGTATATCTAACCTGCTCTTGAACATTTCCAAGGATGGAGATTCCAGTTTTTCTAGGTAGCCTGTTCCAATGCTTAGCCACCTGCAAAGACAGAAAGTTCTTGCTCATTTCCAGTTTAAATACCCTCTGCTGTAGTTTGAAGCCATTTCTCCTGGTCCTGTTCCCTAAAGTCACAGAGAAAAAACCCTCTCCCTCCTCTTTACAATAGCCCTTTGGGTATTTCAAGATTTATCAAATCTCTCTTCAATCTTCTCTTCTCCAGGCTAGATAATCCTAAATCTTTCATCTTTTCCTGATAAATCATGATTCCCAGGCCTCTAATGTTTTGGCCTCTCTCCACCAGAGTCTTTCTAATCATCCACATCTTTCTTAAAGTATGGGGGTCATAGATTCACAGATTGTAGAGTCAGAAGGGACCACAATGGATCATTGTGTCTGACCCCCTGCCCCCCGCAGGAAAGAGGACCGTGGTCAGATGACCCCAGCCAGGTGACTATCTAGTCTCTTTTTGAAGACCTCCAAGCTAGGTGATAGCACCACCTCTCTTGGAAGCCCATTCCAGATCCTGGCCACCCTTACTGTGAAAAATTTCTTCCTAATATCTAAACTAAATCCACTCTCAACTAGTTTACACCCGTTATTCCTAGTCGCTCCCTGGGGCGCCCTAGTAAACAGCACTTCCCCTATTCCCCATTGACCTCCCCTAATAAATTTATAGGCGGCCACATGATCTCCCCTCAGCCGTCTCTTGTGAAGGCTGAAGAGATTCAGCTCTCTCAACCTCCCCCTGTAGGGTCTATCACGGAGGCCACTAATCATGCGAGTGGCCCTCCTCTGGACCCTCTCGAGATTCCCCACATCCCTCTTCAAGTGTGGCGCCCAAAACTGGACACAGTACTCCAACTGCGGCCTGACCAGTGCCACATAGAGGGAGAGCATCACCTCCATTGATCTATTAGTCATGCACCTGCTAATGCATGACAAGGTGCGATTGGCCTTGTTGATGGCCTCGTTACACTGCCAGCTCATGTTCATCTTGGAGTCAATTATGACTCCAAGATCCCTCTCTGCCTCTGAG
>NW_005842155.1:2162578-2182852 GCF_000455745.1 Alligator sinensis | reverse complement strand
GCTTTCCTTTTGCCCGCTATATACCTGAAGGACTTTTTATTGTCCTTGATTGTTGAAGCCAGCCTGAGCTCAAGCCCCACCTTGGCCTGTCTAACTGATTCCCTGCAGTAGCATGCCAGAGAGATATATTCCTCCTTGGTGGCTGCTTCCTGCTTCCATTGCCTATATATCTCTTTCTTTGCCCCCAGACTCTCCTGGAGTTCCCTGTTCAGCCAAGGGGGCTTTTTTGCCCCCTTACCTCCCTTCCTACATAATGGGATAGACTCCTTTTGAGCCCCAAGGTTCACTCCCTTGAGATACCTCCAACCCTCCTGGACCCCCATATGCTCTATGTTCTTGAGTTGCATCCCCTCACTAACTAGCTTGCTAAGCTTGGCCCTTCTGAAATCCAACACCTTAGCCCCACTAGTTACTTCACCCACCCTTCGCTGGATAGTGAACTTGACCAAGTGATGGTCACTATCTCCCAGGCTACCATGAACTCACATGTTCCCCCCGAGATCATCCCCTGTTGTCAAAACCAGATACAAAGGGCACTTTTACACATGCTCCAGGAGTGGGGGTGGGGAGCAATGCTTTAATTAGAGTGGCTTTTTTTCCAACAAGAGCACACTGCGGACTCATATTCAGCTTTTGGTCCACAGTAAGCCTGATCCTTCTCCGTAGTGCTGCAGCCTAGCCAATTAATATTTCCTCCTCACTCAAGTGAAGCTTGTGCTTTAGATACAAATTCAAACCCCACTGATGGCTGCAGTGCCTAGACTTGCACTACAATGATTACTTACATTTTGCTACATATTTATTAAATTACACTTGCCAAAGAAAAGATCAAATTACAATATTTAGAGAAGAAAATACAAAAATACTACCAGTTTGTTGAACTCCTCAGTGTTGGGGACTCTAACTCTCCAGTGGGGCTAGTGATACCTGGTGTTCTTACAGAACTAACAGCTAGAGAGAAATAAGTGGGTAAAAAATACAGCTTCCTGAAAGGTACCTTCTCAGCCTTTATGGTTGCATGAAAGGATCATCTGAATTCATCTTAATAGTTCAGAAATCAAAAGTCAGAAAAAGAGTGCAAAAAAATTTAATTTTAAATATTATGATTTAAAGCAAATCATGACTTTTGGAGGCCCAGCCTTTTGGGTTTTTTTCCTGCTTCTTTTGAATAGTGCAGTTAAGAAATACTGAACAGTCCATTTAGGAAAAAAAAGAGAGAGGCTACTTCTGACTCGGCAGAAGCAAGGCATATCTCAGACTCAGTTTATTTGGATGTTACACAAAGTAGTTGCATGTGTTTGCCTGTGCCTACTGCTTTTCCTTTTAGTTTCTGAAATACAATCTGCACAGTAGAATACACACATTCGTTCTGTAAAACTATAAACTCAAAAAAGGGTTTTTCAAGAGGCCGACACTGTCAAGTTAGCTGTGGACAATACAGCAAATGAATGCTGCAGGCCAAGAGCTAAAGTGAGGCTGGAACTTTGAAAACAAATTTAGCAGCAGAGGACAAGCAGTTCAAATTATTACTCCACTGAGCCCCCAGCCTGCCAGTGCTAGTAAGACTGCTGCTGAAAAGGAGGAAAAATAAGCCCAAGCCAATGAGGTCATACTATAGACCTGAAAAATTGCTCCTTTCCCCATGACTATTCTTACTTATCCAGTTTCTAGTGTTGTAGCGAATCCCTACTCTTACCCAGAAACAGAGTGTTTGTCAGCCAAAGAGCTTGAGTTATTAAGTTAAGGTACAACAAATAAAATAATCTTGTGTTAGTAACAGTTAGGCCTGCTAAAAAAATACAACTAGTCGAAGACAACACAGAAGCTACTGCTCCAACAGCAACATCAACTCAATATATAGAACCCATCTACATTCAGTCCACAGCACAATACATCTGGCTGCAAGCCTGCAATGATTTCCATGAAAACAGGCTTTACTCCACAGGAGTGAGAAGATTACATGATATCATGATATGAAATGCCATAAACCCAAAGGTGTCTGTTGCCAGTTCATTATCGCAATAATCTATAGCCATTAGAGATGGTGAGTTTATCTCTTTTAGTAACAAATCTGTATTGTGTACTTTCCCATTGTTAACCATGTTCCACTCTGTTTCAATAAAAGATTATCCTAAAGTCAATATTGTCTATATTATTCAGATAGACTTCGCTTTGCTGACAGGAATTCAAAAGGTTACAACTAGAAAGCTTAACAGTAAATCCCTTTATATCCTTCCACCCTCAGCTCTCCCCCCCACTACATTGTACATTACTACAATCAATAAAATAGCTATTGTCAAAAAGTAATATTTTCTAAGTGCTCTGCCAGGTGAAGCTCTTGTTCTATACTGTGATGAAAGCAACATATTAGTAGTAATACTCAGTTTGTTTCCTAGCACATTACTTCCAAGCACAGTTTGCTTCCTAGTTTTCTTTTACATCAGGTCAGATGTCACCTGATGTAAATTTTCATTGCTTTACTGACTTCATTTTATGTCAACTGAAGATCAGATCCATCTCCTACATATTTATACATACATTTGTCTTCTTGAACCTACAAACAGAGCAAATGCTGCATATTTCACATACTCAAAGTGCATATTTTAGGTATATCAGATATCATCTTCAGATAAACATGTGATTTCCCAAGTTTAATCCTACTGCTGGTCACCAGGGGGGAAAATATGAAGATGGAGCTACACTGTTTTATTACTATTTTACTAAACTTAGCAGTTTAACTTTCTCCAATTAAAAGCTTTTTATTATTTATCTTAGTTTTTTTATTCTAATGTACAAAGGAGATTTGGGTTCATTCAATTATTTCTCTGGAACTGTTCAATACCAAAAAAGTACTTTGCTGCCTGGAAACTGCTTACATGTACCAACCCATTAAATCTCGTGTGCCTATATGAACATTTTCCACTGATTTTTTTTGGAATGCCTAGAGTACGTCAGAAACCGGGCTTGTGTTCCAGCAGATTTTTATGCTGCAGATACCTGGCATATTTATCTTGCCACTGAAGCTGTTAGGGCTTTGTTACATGGTAACTTTAGATGGCTTCTTGAGCTCTTAGCCCCTGGACTGGCTGCATGGTAACACCTTTTAAGTGTCTTAAAACATTACACCACAGGATTATCTCTAATCCACCTAATTTTGCCCCTGTTCTATTAATTTATGGCCACTCTGCACAACTTTTCCACCCAGTTTGAAAACCTCCAGCATCTCAGGCAGCAGTGGACCCTCCTGAGTTAGGGCAAGTGGGGACAGAGGGGCACAGCGGGGCTGGGTACATTGCCTCCCCTCCCAGGCATGTCTGGCAGAGCGAGCACTGAGGCCACAGAGTGTTTGGCACTGCAGTGCCTCCTGCCACCACTGGGACTGGCTCTTCTCCCAGCAGGAGCATAGTGAGCTGGTCTGAGCAGAGGGGAGCATGGGTGACTGGTGCCTCCTAAAACTGGGGGGGCACCAGCAGCCGATTGCCAAACGGGGGGGGGGGGGGGGCCGGGGTTCCGTTTTCCAAACGGGGGGGGGGGGGGTGTCCTGATTGCCACCACCAGCGGAAGTACCAGCGGCAACACGGTGCCACCACTAGCACTTCTCTCAGGGGGTGCATGGCCAATCTCAGGGGCTGCACGTGCACCCGCATGCACCCCCTACACATCATCAATGGAGGGGAGGACACCACTAGTCCTAGTGGCAGCAGTGAGGTGGTGTTCCCCTGCTCAGACCAGCTCACTCTGCTGCTGCCAGGAGAAGAGCCAATCAGAGTGGTGGGGAGGTGGTGCCTGTCCCACTCAGACTGGTTCAGTCTGTTCCTGGTGGGGGTAGAGCTGGGAGCAGAGCTGGTCCGAGTATGGCGGGAAGCACCAGGGCTGCCAGGCACTCTGGGGCTGCAGCAGTTGCTCTGCCTAGCAGAAGCAATGAGCCAGTCCTGCCCCCAGCTCCTAGTCCTGTGCCTGCTCACCAAGCCTCTAGCTGCAAGTCACAGCTGTGCAGGTGAGGGGCAGTCAGCAGGTTTTTTGCCTTAATGTGTAATTACTCCACTAAGGCAAACAATACTAAGCCAATTAACATTTGTGTGGCTGTCAGCCTAAGGTGTAACACGGCCCACACAGTATCTAGTTGCTTAAATATTTAGACAATAACTTCATCAATTCCTGTTAATGAGGCAACAATGTTATTATCAAGGATCTGGGTTTTCCATTGGCTGTGGAAAAGCATGGATTTTCTCCTTTAACAGAGAAAAGTGAGGATTTTTCCTTTTAAAGGAGAAAAACATGGGAAACTGCAGGTTTCCTTTTGCAGGCTGGCTGAGTTCAGGCCTTCAAGGGGCTGCTTGGGACTTCAGGGAGCGGGAAGAGGGTGATCAGAGGCAGGGGGTGCCACGTGCAGGTGTGTATGCACATGCACACGGCAGCCAGGCATCATGGAAAGCAGCTCCAGCAGCTCTCTCCAGGTGAGTCTATGTGGACAGTGGGGCGGGGGAAGGGGCACAGGCCACACACTAGGGAGTTGGGGAGGCACAGGCAATGTGGTGGGGTGGGGGGGCACATGCCCGCCAAGATTCCTGCACCCACAGTGAGGTGCAGGGCCGCAGCTGGGCCAGACCAGCTCCGGGCAGGAGCCACCTCCATGACTATTGCTATCAAGGTAAGACACCCCCTGCCCACACAGCAGCAACAGAGGGTACAACTCCACACTGCTGCTGCTGCCACTTCTGCACTGCCACTTCTGCGACTCAGTATGGCAGCTCCCTCCAGCGCCATGTCCCTTCGCTGAGATGCAGTGTGGAGACAGTTCAGCCTTTTCATGCTTGACAGGACTGAAATGGTCCCTTAGGCCTGCAAGGCCTAGAGCAGCCTTGACATAAGTAGACTAAGACTGAATTCTTGAAGTTAAGCAATTGTATGACCTGCTCTCTACAGTGAAAAGGGTCTGATCCAGCTTGTTTTTCTGTAAGAAGCTGATGATAAAAATGCTTGTTATGGATAAAACGGCTTGTTAAGGCACATTCTACCCATATCTGAAGCAAAAGGATCCTGGTACCAAGAAGACGACAAAAACAACAATAAAGTGAAAATAAACCCCAATTTGTTGACAAAAAACAGAAAATTGGCCTAATTTGTAGCTGCGTGACTAAAGAACTGTAAATATTACCCTCCTTTTCTCTTCTTCTTCTCTTGCTCTCTCTCCCTTTCTCCTCCCCTTTCCTTTCCATCCCCTCCTCCCTGGTGACACCTGAGAACTGAAGACATCTCCTTTCCCTTCAAGGAAGCTTGCCCACTCTGGAAGCCTGGCCATCTCCAGAGTCATGTATTATTAGAACTGGTAATATACCATTAATTGCTTGCTGCAGTTGTATCTTGCTAAGACTACTGAAACTGCTAAGATCACATCTATATGCAAATTTGAAGTTAATAATTTATAATGTTCAATAAAACTGATTTATTAAAGAGATAACTGGGTTCTCGCTTGGAGACGTTAACTGGGTTCTCGCTTGGAAAAAACCTGAAACATGCTTTAAGGCAATATCGCTCCTGCTGTTTGCTCTCTCTCTGTGTGGCAGGGAGCCATCTCACGGCTGGTCAGATCATTGGCCCACTCACGTGCCTAGGGCAATCCACCCACCTGCCTCTCCTGCCACACCTTTGATGTAACCAATAAGAAGATGTTTACAAGGTGGGAGGCTGCTCATTTACTGCCCATTGCCGAGGGCGTAATACACAGCTCTGAACCTTTCCTTATACCATGTCCCATGCCTCACAGATGGCATCGCTATGTGGCTTCAGCCCCATACTAGGCCCCATTATATTCCAGTCTGGTGTTTGGACCCCACCTGGATCCCTCCTACTCAGACGGTCTACTCTCCACCTTCATACTGGGCTGTCAAGCTCCCTAAACTCTTTTCCCTCTCGGGCATGGTCCCCCTCTGGGACCTTTGGCCACACAGGCCCTGGCCTTGCCTTCAGACCAGCTGGAACCCCAAACCCCTGGCTCTGGGCGTCCCTCACAGTAAGCAGTCTGGCCCTTTGATCAATCAGGTCCTGACCCCAGCATTGACCAGTCAAGGGTTTCTCTGGTCAGGTTTCTGAGCAGTTAGCCGACTCTGTCTCATACAGGTCCGCCTTCTTGGGCCCCTCTAAACACCACTGACTCTTTCACCAAGGCCAGCCTATGTGCAGTCACCCATGCAAATCCTACTCTATGGAGCCTTCTCATGGCTTTGACTCATGCTGTCACTGGGCCCACTACTCCAACCCTCCCCCCCCCCCCCCCCCCGGGGCCTTGGCCCCCCACCCCCTGGGCTGACATTTCTGGACCCTCGCCTCTTCCCTCTATGGGGTAACCCACCAGGTCATGGAGGGCTGAGGCTATATGGTGCCCCATCCTTGCCTTTCACTAGGGAGGCACTGGTGTGGCATTTCCTGAGGACCGCCCCACCACAGGCAGCCCTACCACACCATCCTACCCTAGTAGAGTGTAGTTTTAGGTCATTCTCCAGGATGAGGAATCTCCTCCATCCCCATAGATACTACCCTGAACCACCAGGTGTTCTGGAAACAGCCGCTCTGGCTGAGTGATATTCTCCCTTCACCTCCCTGCAGCAACTGCCCGCTCAGCTACGAGGGGCTGGGTTTATCATAAGGCTGCTCAGCCCCATCCTGCAATCCAGGAGTCCTCTTCTGGTCATTTGCCTGCCTGGCTGAGCTGCACTGCACCTGCTGGCTGCTCCACAGCCTGCTCAAATCGCTTAAAGTGACAGACGCCAAAGGTGACCTGCCACACTCCATTTGGAAAGAGAACAAGATACCCCCTGGTTCCTCCAGAGCTGGTCCAGTCTGTCTGCAGCCCCATGTCCTGCTTTGCATGCAAAAATCTTGAGGGGCATGTGCCCCCCTGCTACATCACCTGTGTCCCCCCACCTTCCCCCCCCCACACACACACCCTTCCTCACACACTGCGGGGCTAGGAGTGGGAGGCAGCAGGTCAGGAGTGAGGGCACTGGCAGGGCTGGGGGGCTGTTGGTCAGGAGTGAGGGGCACCAGCAAGGCCAGGGGGGCCATGGATACAGAGTGAGGGGCATGGGCAAGGGCAGGGCACTGGCATATCAGGGCTGCTCAGAGCCACAAAGTAATGGGGGGGTAGCCATAGCTGGACCCATGTCCTGATGAGCAAAGGGGGCAGGGAGAACTCTGATTTTTCATGATAAAAAAAACAAAATCAAATGCTGAAATTTATAGGTATTTAGAATGTATTTTATTATAGAGATTGAGGCACTGGTAGGCTCCCAAATTGCTTTAAAGTTGTTAATATATCAATGAAACGTGTTCAACTGATACCTATATATATATATATACCTATATATATATACCTATATATATATATATATATATATATATAAAGTGGTGTTTCATTTTAAACATGGAAAAATGCAGATTTGGGGGGTTTTAGTCATAGAATTTGCTATTTTTTTTATCAGAGAAGTGATTTTTAAACAGAGAAAACCAGGATCCCTGATTATTATGAACTAAATAATCTCCAGATAGAGGTATTAGCTTCTTAGGATATAGTTTTTACCATAATAACAAGTACTCAATATTTCTCACAAATAACTGGTTTAAAAAGAGGGTTTTTAATGTTATCTAAAGGACAACTTAATCTATGCTTGCTCATTGGGGACATGTGGATGGCAAGTTATGGAACTATAGCTAAAGCGCTGTCATTTGTATGTTATAATTACTGAAAACTACCTCTATGGTTATGGCCGTAGAGTACCAAGGCATCTACGCGGTTTGACAGAAGAAGACCAAGTATTTCCAGTATAATTTATAATACTGTGAAGAGCAGAGATTTATAAGTAACCCATATTAGCATTACTCCTGAGATAAACTGCTCATCTTGATACATGCTGGCAGTTTTCTTGAAAAACTATATCTCGGTTAAGATATACTTATTCATTATAATAGTCTCTTTTCTGTGTCCTGGATTTCACCTCTTTCCTGAATGGCCTTACAAATTTTGCACCTATAACAGGCCAATTTCTTCTACCAGGTTGCAATATGAAAAAGAAAAAGGTTCTGTAAAGCCCCAGTCTTGCACATTTCTTTGCACAAGAGGAGCATTCTCCAAAGAAGGACAACTTGGGAATTTACCCATACATAAGACCCAGATGAGACTATAGTCCTGGCAATGTACATATTTTTATCATTAATTCAAGTATAAGGCTCTCAGTGTAAGCCAATAGCCTTTTCCCCCTTGATATAGGAAATATAGCTCCTATTTTTAAACAGTTAATATAGAGTCATATAAGAACAGTCACTGTCAATATAAATTACTCTTTAAAAAAAGAGAGTCGTTAACCAGCTGAAGAGTACAGAACAAAGCACAAGATTATACATTCATAGCATGCTCTCTTCCACCGCATCATTATTGACAAGAATGATATTTTATGGGCCTTACTCTATATATTTCCATAATTCACCCATTCAAGTTAAATTTGACGTCGTTTTTATAATATAAATTACTCCTCTTTTACTCATGTTTTTTGCTTGCATCTGTGCTCAGCAGTCTCTGTGCTGCCGGAAGAGTTAGCAAATCGTGAGGGAAATTCTCTAAGGATCAGTCCCTGAAAGAAGCTGTAGGAATTTCCAGCATTTGGGTGGGTCTCAAAGCAGAGATTGCTCATAGCAATAGCATCCCAAGTGGGGCATCAGCAAGAAAACATCTCTTGCCAGCTATAAAGTTCGTTTACTTGCAGTACTGTTCCTCATTAGAAACTTTTTAATTTGCATATTTGTTTAAACAGACACCAGGCAGTACTAGTTGTTATCATCTATTTTTGTTTTAATAGGCATTATAAAAAGAGCTTCTCTTTGCCACGCTAAACTTTCAGCTTGAGCCAAAAAAAGGTGCGTCAGCTATCAGAATTGATGTGGTAAAACATAATGAAACGGCAATCCCAGTGCCAGTAAGGAATAGAAAAAGCACTGCATTTCCAAAGGGGTGCCTGATTACAATATGAAAAAATATCCGGCTATTTCTTGATGCTACCCCATCCAAATGTCCTCCTCCTTCCTCTCCTGGATACCAAAGATAGCTGTCAGGATACATAGGTGGATCCTGGATTGCAGCAGTAGGGGTGCAGCCGCACCCCCTTCAGGGGTAGGACGTGGGCACAGTGAAGAGAGCTCATTGCACATGTGCCACACAGCTGAAGGGGATTTGGCCTCAGGCTCTGGCTGTGATCCTGGATCCCAGCGAGCTCCGTCCGTGCTGTGAGCTCTGAGCTCACCAGCAGAGCCCTGCCTGGAGTCTGTCTGTCCAGCAGCTCCGCAGCCCACTGCTCTTCCTTGCCCTCCTCCCCTTCCCCTTGCTTAATTCAGAGGCAGGGGAAGGAGAAGATAGGACAAGTGGTGGCAGCACAGAGCCCAGGAGCTGAGTAAAAGCAGGAGCTGTGCATTGCTGGCCACTCCTCCCCTTTTTTTCCCCTGACACTGAATTCAGAGGCAGGGGGGAGAAGAGGGATGGGAAGAGGGAAGAGCAGCAGGTCCTAAGCTGCTTGAAAGCAGCAGCTCAGGGCAGAGCCCATACCAACCAGCGGTAGGTTCATATTGCTCATACAACATGCAGAGCTCCCAGCAGGTGCTACACTGACCTGGGGATGAGTTGAGAGAGCTCACTGCACATGCGGGGCACAGCCAAAGGGCAATGCGACCATGCTGCCGCATCACCTCTGGGTCCACCCTATCAGGATATTTTCAATAGTCAAATTATATGTTGCCTGTGTAGTTTCCTGTGTTCTAAGCATAAAGCTCTGCATGTTTGTCTCCTGATACTGCTGGACTGTCATTGCTTAGGAGTAGCAGAATATTCACTGGAGGATTCACTGGAGGATTCCAGATGTTAAGTTTTTCCTGACCTGCTGTGTCTGGTAAGACATTCATTCCCTTTAAACTAGTGCCACGTAGACTAAAGGGATCATAAGAGAGAGCCTAATTTAAGAGCACAACTAGTTACAAAAATCAAAATTTATTTCTTCTCTTCTGGAAGGCACCTTGAAGAACTGTACCTGATGACTCAGAGCTTTACTACCTTTTAATGGTGTGTGCATGCAAGGTTCTGCGGGAAATGATAAATGACTTCATTTGGGGATTGTGGGAGGAGGAAAGTGGAAGGATGACTGATCAAGGCAACTGTTTCTGCCTGTTTGACTGCAAAGAGAAAGGAAGACAACAAAGAGGTTTGTAACAATATTTTCAGCAGAAGTGACTGCTAAATTCTCATCCCACAGGGAAACAAATATCTCACAGGGTAGCCACTTACATGTTTCAAGTTCAGATCCTATCCCTCATGTCTGCATTGGTCAGATATTGATATAATCCAATCCATAGATGATATTTGTCTCTGTCTAGTTCATAGTAGGTAAGTGTTGGTGCCAAGCTTCAATAAATAATCTGAGGATTGAATGGAATAGCCCTCTCTCTGTCCCTCCTCAGATTTGAAGTACAGCACTGTGGGGAAACTTGTGTCGTTACCATCTATTCTGTGACTAGAGGACTTCAAAACCTTGGGCAAGCAAAATGTGAAAAAGACAGACAGTTACTAGAAAATTATTTTTGCTGATCCCTTCAATACTTCTACAAATGAATGTTCTTAGAGAAGAACATTCATTTGGGAATGCATTTGAGAAGAACAACATGGACAAAGACTCCCCATTCCTGATGAAGGGTGACTGCACCAAGAACTTTTTTTCCAACTACTCAGCTGGTCTAATAAAAGATATCACATCTACTCAAAGAGCCTTGCCTGCCTATGTCCTTAGAGAATACTCACAAGTGTGCATGTATAAAATGATGGAATTCACCTCAAAAAAACATATTTTATGCTGTATTTTCCAAGTTAATTTTAATTTATAAATGTTACAATTATATAAATGCTACACAATTTGCACTTGGGACCTGGCTTTGGAGCGAGATGCATGGCTGTATGCCCACTGCGCCCCCGTGAGCCCAGGGACCCCCAGAAGAGCCCCCCAGGACTCCCGATGAGCCCCGGCCTGCCCGCAGGTAAGCAGGGGCCCGTGGTGGGTGGGACTAGCCAATTTAGCCAGCTGGGAGCCGGCTGAGTCAGAGGCGGGGAGGGTCATGCCCCCCCAGCTCCTACTTGGCCCAGCCCCCCAGGGAGCTGCGTGACCGGCTGCTGGTGCACGAGCCATCTTAGGGGGGCTACTCACCTGTCCCCTCCTTCTGTGGGGTGAGGTAACCCCCTTTTAGCCCCCTAAAAACAGTGCGGTACTGGCCGGCCCTTCTGCGCATGCGTGCAGTTTAAAAAGGGCCCGGCAACGGTACAAACCACACTTGGGACCCAGCTCTGGAGCGAGACATGGGTGTATGCCCGCTGTACCCCCATGAGCCCAAGGACCCCCAGAAGAGCCCCCAGGAACCCCGACAAGTCCCGGCCTGCCCACAGGTAAGCAGGGGGGTGGGACTAGCCAACTTAGCCAGCTGGGAGCTGGCTGAGTCAGACGCAGGGAGGGTCACACACCCCTTGGCTCCTACTTCACCCAGCCCCCCAGGAAGCCATGCAACCGGAGCCTCACGAACAGGCCATGCAAACAGGCGCACTCCTGGGCCCAGCGTGCAAGTTAGTGTGGGAGTTCATGCAGGAGGGTGCATGGGAGGGTCCGAGGCCCTGCCTTTGAGCCCCCGAGGGTTGGCAGTCCCAGGCACAGCCGGCCCACTAGCGGCATGCCACGGATGGGAATGCACTGCACCCTGAGGGTCCCCTCGGGGTCTGCAGCACCCCCCTCTGGCTCCTCAGAGGCCTCCGCCCAGACGGAGCCCATGGTTCTGGGCTCCATGCAGACGGAGCCTCTGGCTCTCAGCTGCGGGGGCTGCCTGACACTTTTTCAGGCTCTGGGGCCCAGGAGCATGGCTTGTGAGGTCTGCTCCCTTTTGAGGTCTCTGGCACGCCAGCTGGAGGAGCTCCAGGCCGCAGTCCAGAAACTGCGTGCCATCAAGGACTGTGAGCAGGAGATCAACTCCTACTACCAGGCCCTTCTCCCCTGGGAGATGGAGAGTAGACCACAGTCTCCCTCCAGGACAAGGGAGGACTCTGGGACCTCCCATTCTGTCCAGCCAAGGGGTTGGACCAAGGTGGTCAAGAGCCCCAAGGCCCGCCGCACCAAGGCCCCTGCCCCGCTGCAGCTTTGCAACAGGTACAAAACTCTTGCAGCCCCAGCAGAGCCTGCCAAGCTGCCAGCTCCTGCAGGCAACATGGGCACTACTGTAGCTACCGCCCCCGCTCTCTCAAAGGCAAAACGCAAAGTGTTTGTTGTGGGAGACTCCATCCTGAGGGGGACTGAGGGGGCAATCTACCGCTCTGACCCCTTAGCCCAGGAAGTCTGTTGCTTCCTAGGAACCTGAATCCAAGACATTGCGGTGAAGATCCCTGAACTCCTCCAGCCCACTGACCACTAGCCTATGCTCCTTATCCATGTGGGCACCAGTGACATGGCTCGGAGCGCTCCCAGCCAGGTCACGAAGTGCTATAGGCATTTGGGAGCGGGAATTAAGGAGCTGGGGGTGCAGGTTGTGTTCTCATCGATCCTCCCAGTCTTGGGCTATGGGCTGAGGAGGGAGAGGAGGATCCAGGTAGTGAACAAAACACTGCGGCACTGGTGTCAATGGAAAGGCTTTGGCTTCCATGACCACAGTCCGCTCTTTAGAGAGAGAGGCAGTGAGCTGCTGGGAAGGAATGGCCTCCACCTCTCCCCACTGGGGAGGAGGCTCTTCTCAGTCAGATTGGCTAACCTGCTTCATCAGGCTTCAAACTAAGCCCGCTGGGGGATCGGGAGAACTACCACCACTGGTGGCCCGCTGAGCAACCCTTGCAAAGCCAGCAGGCCAAGACAGTTAAGGGACCCACACCTGCCCCAGCACTGGAATGAATTGTAGGCAGGGTAAGGGCCCCCAAGGGGACACTTGCGTGCCTATACACAAATGCCAGGAGCTTGGGGAATAAATAGGAGGAACTTGTCCTGTTGCTAAACACAAATAATTACAATGTCACAGGGATAACGGAGACCTGGTGGGACTCCACCCATGACTGGGCCATGGGTATAGACTTCTATATCCTGTATAGGAGAGATAAAAGTGGACCAAAGGGGCTGGGGTGTAGCTCTCTATGTCAAGGAAAGCTACATGTCCCTGAAAGCTGACATTGGCACCCAGGCTGAATGACTTGAGATCCTCTGGGTTAAAATCCGTGAGGAACATGGCTCAAGGAACACAATGGTGGGAGTCTACTACAGACCCCCTACCCAGGATCAAGACCTTGACCAGGAGTTTGCCAGGGAATTGGCTGAGGCCATGTGCTCCTGGTGCATGGTTGTCATGGGAGACTTCAACTACCCAGACATCACATGGGAAGAGTTTTTGGCCAAATCTGAGTGGTCACAAAGCTTTCTCTCGTGCATGGATGAGCTCTATCTGATGCAGCAAGTCTATGGGCCAACGAGAGGTAAAGTGCTGCCCAAACTGGTACTGGCAACCAGGGACGACCTAATCAGTGACCTAATGATTGAAGGGAAGCTGGGTGACAGTGACCATGAGCTGATCACCTTCACTATCTGATGCAAAGCTGGCAAGTCAGTCAGTAATACAGAAGTCCTCAACTTCAGGAAGGCTGACTTTGACAAGCTCAGGAGGCTTGCCATTGAGGCCCTCAAAGGGCACAACCCAAAGGGAAGGGGAGTTCAGGAAGAGTGGTTGCTCCTCAAGGGAGCAATCCTGGATGCGCAAGCAAAGTCTATTCTGTCTCGGAGGAAAGGCAGCAAAAGGGCACAGCAGCCCCCTTGGCTCTGAAGGGAACTAGCTGACCTCCTGTGTCTTAAAAGAAAGACCTACAAAGGATGGAGGACTGGATCCACCACCAAGGAGGAATACTCTGCTCTGGTCCAGACCTACAGGGTGTGAACCAGGAAAGCCAAGGCTGCATCAGAACTCCAGCTAGCTACAAATATCAAGGACAATAAAAAGTTGTTTTTTTAGATATGTGGGGAGCAGGAGGAAAAGCAAGGGCAACACTGGACCTCTGCTAAACCAGATGGGACAACTGACAACCGATGCCCAGGAAAAAGCAAACTTGCTAAATGGATACTTTGCATCAGTTTTTCACCAATCCCATGGGACCCCCCTGCCCACTATTGGACAGGGAGGCCCAGGTGAGGGAGATCCTTTACTCTCCATCAATGCTGACCTCATGAAGGAACACCTTGAGAGGCTTGAACACCTTCAAGTCAGCCGGCCCTGATGATTTACAGCCAAGGTTACTTAAGGACCTGGCAAGCATCATAGCTCAGCCCCTGGCACGTATCTTTGAGAACTCCTGGTGCTCTGGTGAAGTGCCCAAAGATTGGAAGAAGGCCAACATGGTGGCTATCTTCAAGAAAGGGAAGAAAGTGGATCCGGCAAACTATAGGCCCATCAGCCTGACCTCTATCCCAGGGAAGGTCTTGGAAAAGATTATCAAAGAGGCCATCCTTAACAGACTGGCTGATGGCAACATCCTGAGGGATAGCCAGCACGGGTTTGTTGTGGGTAGTCTTGCTTGACCAATCTCATTTCCTTTTACGACCAGGTGACCTATCACCTGGACAAGGGGGAAGAGATTGATGTCATATATCTTGACTTCAAAAAAGCCTTTGATCTGGTATCCCATGATCACCTCTTGGCAAAACTGGCTAACTGTGGCCTCGGCCTCACCACGATCCGCTGGCTGGGGGCATTGGCTTCGTGGTAGGACCCAGAGGGTGGTGGTGGATGGAAGTCAATAATCATGGTGCACCGTGACCAGTGGGGACCCTCAAGGCTCTGTCTTAGGGCCTATACTATTTAACATCTTCATCAGTGATGTAAACATTGGTGTCAGAAGCAGACTGGCCAAGTTCACCAATGACACCAAACTTTGGGGTAAAGCATCCACACCTGAGGACAGGAGGGTGATCCAGGCAGATCTTGACAGGCTCATGAAATGGGCGGATGAGAACCTGATGGTGTTTAACACCGAAAAATGCAAGGTTCTCCACCTTGGGAGGAAAACCCTGCAGCATGCTTATAGGCTCAGCTGTGCTATGCTGGTTAGCACTACAGATGAAAGGGACTTGGGGGTCATGATTGACCACAAGATAAACACGAGCCTTCAGTGTGATGCTGCAGCTAGTAAAGCAAGCAAAACTCTGGGTTGCATCCACAGGTGCTTCTCAAGCAAATCCCAAAGGACGTAATTCTCCCGTTGTACTCGGCCTTGGTGAGGCCACAGCTGGAGTACTGCATCCAGTTTTGGGCTGCACAATTCAAAAAGGATGTGGAGAAGCTTGAGAGGGTGCAGAGGAGAGCCACACACATGATCAGAGGTCAGGAAAACAGACCTTATGATGAGAGGCTGAGGGCTATGGGACTCTCCAGCCTGGAAAAGCACAGGCTCAGGGGTGATCTGGTGGCCACCTATAAGTTTATCAGGGGTGCTCACCAGGATCTGGGGGAACATCTGTTCACCAGAGTGACCCAAGGGATCACAAGGTCGAACAGTCACAAACTCCTCCGTGACTGTATCAGGCTGGACATAAGAAAAAATTTCTTTATTGTCCAAGCCCCCAAGGTTTGGACTAGACTGCCGCCGGAGGTGGTTCAAGCACCCACTTTGAATGCCTTCAAGAGACATTTGGGTGTTTATCTTGCTGGGATCCTATGATCACTGCTGACTTCCTGCCCCTGGGGCAGAGGGCTAGACTCAATGATCTTCTGAGGTCCCTTCCAACCCTAGCATCTATGAATCTCTGAATTTGCATGATCCAGCTGAGACTTTACAGTTTACAAATTCCAGAAAACATATAAAAAACTTGTAATCCCTACAGCATTTTTGGACCTGCTGGGTTTCCTGAACAGCGCACAAGTTTCATACAAACACCACTGAAAAAGTAATCCTTAAAACATTCTTAAAAAGCGCAGGCAAAAATCTTTGTTGCTTCAGGTCAAAAGAAACATTTAAGACTACACTGATTTTCTTAAAGACCAGAAAATTTTGTAAGCCCTTTTGGAAGTTACCTTTTTGTAAATGTACTAACATCTGACAAACATGGAAAGACAGTTAAGAACACTTAGGCTCAAGTTTGCCATTTATCTCCATTCAGCAAACAGCAGAAATTGGAAGACAATCTTGTCCAATTATAATACAGATCAACACAATTTTTTTTAATTAATAAAACTGAGAAGTGAAATTGACAAAGAATGAGAGTGTAATTTCTGCACAGGTGAATCAGTAATATGACTTGGCACCTCATAGGGATTTGAATGCAAGATAAGACAGTACTATTGTATGACAAATCAAGTACCTTGAACTTCTGTAAGGTATTTTTAGTCTAAGGATGGACAGGCACAATCTCTATAATAACACCTTTGATCTATACACTAGTATCTGTCTGTTTCATTTTTATTCCTCTTTGTCCTTTTTTGTATTTAATATTCCATTACCGCAAAACCCATACAGTTGGCTGTATATTTCTAGCAACAGCTATATCAGTGTGAATGTTGAATATTTAGTAGTTTAAGTAGGATTTGTTTTATATTAAATTGCAAATCCATTTTCCTTTTCTCCCAAGCAGTTCAATAAAGATCATTACAAACACACAATATTTGTATACTGCTTAGGGAGCTATACTTACCTTTACATACAAATCTTTAAAATTATACTGAAAGAAAAGATTAAACGAAGTACATAAGTTACCCCTCATTTGAATCTATTGTGTGTCTTAAAAACCAAGACAGCTGGAAAGTAGTGGGAGAATGAGTGAACAGATATTTATTTTCAGCAGCTGAGTAAAACAGACCAGAAAGAGATTAAATGCCAAAGCAGGGAATTGGCATGATTCTTTTTCAGCTGACCAGAAGCTAAAATTTGTGCAGCTAATTTATGTACCTCCACTTCCATAGCTCTTACTTGCTATCATTAAAAAACAAGCAGACACAATGCTATTGGCAGATCCTCTACCTCTTATCATTCAGAGTTTAGAAAAGAAAATTTAGAGTATGCAAGTCAGGGAACATACATTTGTGACCATCTAGTTGCTCTATACAAGTGTTTCCACCATGGCCAGCACTCACAGAACTTAATCAGTATTAGCAACAGTGAGTACATTGTCCAAAATGGTCTTATTATAAGAAAGGTTAGAGAGAGCGTGCTGAAAAGGCCAGAAGCTGAAACTGCACAATTAGCAGCTGAGAGAAGTCTGCGGTCAGAAGAGAAAAGAGGCAGTCTGTAGCTGCTATCTACATCCTCACCAGCTGGGGCAAAAATAAACAAGAAAGTCTCCAAGTTTGAAAGCTTTATTGCCAAATTCAGTCTGCATATAATTCTGAAATCCAGAAGAGCTGCACCCACTTACAGTAAGGCTGAATTAGACCCTTAGGCTAAGTACAGTCAAAAATCCTCAGGCTGAATCAATTCAATCTTCACAGGTTAGTCGAAGCTGTGTAGCTTGAACCGATAAGCAAATGAACAGACATTTACTTTTGATTCCCGAAATGCAGCCACATGCCTGTAGTGGCCCAGACCAGAACCTGAAGGATGCATGTCTCCCTGCTTGCCTGAAGTGGACAGCTTGGGCCAAGGCTGGTCTGCCAACCCTGCAAAGGGGGAAGGGGTTTGCAGGGAAGGTGCAAAGCATCCTGGGATGCTGGGGGGCTGTGAGTTAACTTGAATCTGGAGGGGATCTAGGACAGAGATTCTATAAACTCAATATAAATAAAATTATAAATTTATAGTTTGTAAATTCAATAAATTGATTTAACCTAAATCAGTTAAGCCTGACATTACATCCATCCAGGTTTATTATAAACCAGTTTCAGACAGTTATGTACACTGAACTTCTGTTGTGTTACAGATTTGAACCAGTTTCAGATCACTTATACCAGTTTGTGTGTCATTTTTGTCCCTCGCCTAAGTGTTTAGAAAGATGTTCAAAAGAAGGTGTGGATCAGGAGTACTAAGAAATATCATTGTATTGCAATGCCTGTATCTTGTGCTCTAACATATACACACTATTTTTATGATGGCATTGGAAAAGGGTCAGCAAGTCTAGAAGCTGCTTCTGCTGGATCCCCATGCTTTTAAACTTTCCACTTACATAGGTCAGAATCCAAATGAATGACTCTTCTAAATATCCCAAAAGTCAGCAATATTGGGATTCAGACAATTATCCTGAACAATGTTGCTGACTTGTGCAAAAAGAAAGATATTCATAGCAGGGTGTTGGAGCAGCAGCTTATGTTGCCAGCATTGGATGGGTGGCTAGGTCAATTTGCTTTTCTTCCTTCCCAAAGACAAGACAGCATGAATGAATCTCCATGCCCTATACACAAGGGCAGAAAAAACAAACAAAGAAGAAAGACAAGATCACCTTCTCCGGCTTTCTCTTTTGTGAAGCCAGCAGAAACCTCCCGTAAGTCTCTGAGAAGCAGAACTTCCATTCCCTTGCATCAGCCTGGACTGGAGGGGAAAGGAGCAGGCTTGCTAGTCAGGTAACAAGTACCACCCCAGTGCTTCTTTGCCTTGGCTCTTTACATAGAAAGGGAGGAAAGACGAGATTTGGGGAGAACCAGAGAGAAGCAACTGTTGGCATGGACAAGGAGAGCTAAAAGAACCTCTTATCATTAAGTAGAATTAAAAACTAAATATACAGCTCTTTTTCACCATGGAGAAAGGGAAGAGAAAGAGAGCATCCCCGTATAATTCAATGCTCCAGTAGTCTACAATTTCTTGTATCAAATATGTGCAAAAGGAGGCCTAAAAAGGAGACAGCAATATCTTCTTCTTGTTTTCCTTCTGTAGTTTCTGGGACTTTACCCACTCTCTGATCATATTTATTTCACAATTAGTTTCTATAAGCTTGTTCTCAACCTGGGAGCTGCTTGACAGGGTCTTCCAGTTTTACAAAAAGCAAAACAAAGCAAAACAAGAACATACAGCACATCCCACCAGCATGCCCAGATACTGCTTTTTCAGGCCCTCCCAGCTCTAAGTAATAGTCAAGAACACAACTACCTACACTTTACAAAAGTTATAGCTATAGTAATCCAAAATGCTCCCAACCAATGTGTCCAAATACACATTAGAGATGCTATGATTCCATCAATACTCTCTAGCAAAAGTGGCCTCTGTTCCCCGATTCATAACGGACAAATTATACTCCTATACCTTAAATGCAGAAGAATAATATTGCTGTAGCTGTATCTTTTTTTAATAAAGTATTTCAGGGTTATTCTCCTGTCTGATTTCCCCCATGATCACTTAATTTTCTTCTTAACCCTTAGGCATCCAAACCTGTCCTACTTCTTTGCAATCTGCAAATGGCTCACTGGCACAGAAAGGTTTAATTGTTTTTAAACCACCGTATTGATAGAGAAGGGTAGGCATATGCACTGTAATGTAGCTCCCCTGGCTCCTGGACTTCTTATACAGCGGGTGGCCACAACTGATCAGATAACAAGCTGTAAGAGACGTTCTAATCCACTTTACTCCAGACATTTTAGAGAGGTTTTAGTCTTTGATGTGTTTAGGATACTAATTAGCTATTTATGCCACCCTTCTTGGTCTAAGCAGAGATTCATTTTCATTCACCTCACATTCAGAGAACTTGTACACCAGTTCCTGCTTCAGACATGAAAGTTGCCCCAAAATCTATGCTTGGAAGCTTGGAGGGGTAGAATCGCCTCTGCTTCCTGGTTTCCTGCTACAGAAATGCACAGGTCAGGTTTAAAGTCATCCATATTTGATGCATATTTCATATGTCTTTAAAAAAAACTGAGGTATATAAAGAAATAGCAGAAGAGGGCCCCTGTAGCAAAGCCATTTCCAGTGCTGTGCAAAATATGATGCAGAGCTATAGTTAAACATAACAAAGAGACGTACTGGCTGCAAATAGGAAATTACATAACTAAGAGGCTAGGAATCTGGTTTATTTGTAGCCTGTTCCATTTATAACTTCAACAAGTGACATAAGCCCACTGAGTCAGAGATACTGTAAAATAAAATAGACCTTCGGTGGTGGGCTGTCAATTATTTAAGAAAGCTTATACCATTCCATTTCATCAACCTATTCCTTAATTTACTACAGCCTGTATGACATAAGCCACATACAAAAATACATTGCAGTAACCAATTGTATGTAGCCATAATGAAGCATTATGGTTGGAGCAAATGATCAAGTTAACACT